>NC_050580.1:259554997-259622497 GCF_011100635.1 Trichosurus vulpecula | reverse complement strand
GGGATATGGTTTTTTTAAAAGTATTGTTTCAACAATCCAGCTAGCAGCTGCTGTGGGGGGTGTAAAACCAACAACAACCAGCTCACAGAACACTGCCAGCACAGGATCTTTTGATCTGCTTTACTAAGGAAAGCAATGTTAAGGGGTTAACAATCTCACTTTAATCCAGCATTCACTTAGTTCAGGGGAAAAAGCCAGCACCCTGAACTTCAGAGCAAATACAAACAAATTACAAACATTGACAGACCAAATACAATTCATAGTTACCAAGAGAACCATCAACATCTGAGTTCAGCCAGAATGTGTTGGCAAGCAAAATGGGCTCCTTAGCACTTAGTTCAACAAGTGCCCTTGAAGAGTTTGGCTTTTGTTTTGAGTAATTCAGTGTATTTCATTGAGCCTTACTAGGTGCTGAGCCCCAGGCCCAAACCCCTGTTAGGTGTGGAACCTATGTGGGCGTGGATTGGTGACTAGGGTGGGGCCCAAGTTGGGGCTGGCTAAGGGGAGGTGTTAACTCCAGAGCCATGCCCTATTAAGTGTTGACCTAATCTATGTGGATATGAACCTCCCAGGGTCCTAAGGGGAGGGACCAACTCAAGAACCAATCACCAGAGCCTAAGCTCTGGTCACTCAGATGATATTTGATGACGTCTGAAGCCCTATGAGAAGGGAGGACAGAGCCATTTGTGCAGGACTCTCACTGGAGATGGTGTTGATGTGGAGACTCCGGGCAGCTGTAGCTAAGGGCCCTCCAGCTTGTAACCTGGATGCTGAGACTTTGTTAAACTCTGGTAACTATGTATTGGGATTTGAATCAGACAAGGTCTATCAGTTGATGTTTGTAATTTGTTTGTATTTTGTTCTGAAGTTCAGGGTGCTGCCTTTTTCCTCTGAATTAAGTGAATGATATTTGTATGTTGAATTAAAGTAAGCTCGTCAACCCCTTCACCTTGCTTTCCCTAGTTAAGCAGATCAAAAGAACCTGTGCTGTTGGCAGCTTTCTGGGTGCTGGCTGTGGGTGGATCTTACTCCCCCACAGAAGCTGCTAGCCAGATTGTTGAAACATGCCCTTACAGAGGCTGCCCAGAGTCCCACGCCTCCAGGAGTGAGAGCCTTAAGCAAAGAACTCTGTTTTCTCTTTTTATACAATTTCAGATGTCATCAAACATCATCTGAGAGACTGGAAATTAGGCTCTTACTATTGGCTCTGGAGTTAGCACCTCCCTTCATTGGCCCCACCTGGAGCCCCACCTTAGTTATTAATTCATACCCACATAGGCTTAGCACCTAATAGATACGGGTTTGGGCCTGGGGTTTAGCACCTGGTAAGGCTCAATCAAAGACATCCAACTTAATTGATATTACAAGTATGCTATAGCAATTTAATATTACTGTGCTGCAAGAAAGCGGACATACAGAGAATCAGGTAAAGTCTCATATCAGTTGATGCAAGGTGAAGTAAGTAGAGCCAGGAATATATATAGACAGTGCCTACAATAATGCAAAGAGAAAGAAAAACTACTATAAAACATGAAAATAAATATTGCAAAATTATAAAGAAGAAAATTGTCTATAAGGAAGAGATATAAAAAGTCACCTCTCTCTATGCCTTTTCAGAAGAGAAATTCCACAAGTTTCAAATATCAGATATCAGATGTTTCATGTGTTGATTATTTTTGATATTTTACTCCTCTTTAAAAAAATTCTTTGTTTTAAGAGTTGGCTATCTGGGAGGGAGAAGAAAAGTGGTATGGGCAAAATATAAGTGAAATAAAAACAAAATATGGCCACAAAATCTATTTAAAATAAAAATAGATCATTAAAAGAATTTTTTAGTCTTTGGGAAGGGATTGGAGAACAGTGGAGAGGTACGTAGTAGGTATGAAGAGGTTGCAACATATAGACAATGAAGAGCTCCAAAGAACAGGAGTAAAATACATAATGAAGGAAATGTATGATAGGAAGAACAGATGAGTTGGCTAGATGACCAATGATGGATGACAGGTAGGCAGCTAGATGTCAGTGGATGTCGGTGGATGTCAGTGGAAAGCCAAGAAGTCCTCTAGTGTATTGAATGGACTCCTATGGAAACTTCATGGGAGGACATAATTATGAGGGGCAGGAATGGTATAAGGTGGGCAGACATGGAGGAGTTGGGATCTGCATTACTGGAGTCAATTTCCAAATTGTTGAATCACAGATCCATTCTGGTGTTTGAGGGAGAAAAGGAAAAGATATCATTATATGACAAAATGAGTTAATTAGAATGTTAGAACAACTTCATTTCATTTCTGACAGACTAGATCAGGAGAATATCATAGATATATTATTCCTAGATTTAAGGAATATAGCAATTTTGACATTTCACTCTTAGAGAAAATGGAGAGATAAAATTTACTTGGTAAGAGTTCAATTTATAAATGAGTTAAAAAATTCTGAATGGCTAAAAAAATTCAACTAATGTTAATCAAGAAGAAACCCTATAGTGAAGGGTTAACGAGAGCTGTCTTTGGCCTAGGTTCATTCAATACCTCTCCCCACACTGAGAACGAAAGAAAAATAAAACCTTCATTACAAAATGTATAATAAAGCAAAACAAATTCCTGCCTTGGTCATGTCTGAAAACAAACAAACAAACAAAAAGTCTCGTTCTTCACTCTGAGTCCTTTGACTCTCTACCAGGAGGTAGATAGCATGCTTCATCATGAATCCTCTGGAATGTTGGCTGATCAATGCACAATCAGTGTTTCCAAGTCTTTTAAACAATATTGTTGTTATTATATAAATTTTTCCACTGGTTTTCACTTCATTATGCATCAGTTCATACAAGTCTACCCAGATTTCTCTGAAACCATCCCCTTCATCATTTCTAATAGCACAGTAGTATTCCATCAGATTTATATACCATAACTAGTTCAACCACCTCTCCACCCAAGGTGATGCGCATCCCCTCCATTTCAAAATCTTTGTCACCACAAAAAGACCTGCTATACACATTTTTGTAAACCTTTAGTTAGAATTTGTTTTGCCTAGGACTAACCATCCCTAAATCCACTTCCCTCTTATTCTTCCTTCTCCTTTCTCATGTAAAGTGAAGTATATTTCAGTACACAAAGGTCTTTATGTGGGTATTCTTTCCTCTTTTATCAGTTCAAAGGAGAGTGCGGTTGGTGTCACTCATTCTCCCTCACCCCCTTTTTTATATGTACCAGCACACCTCAGTTATGTGAGATAATTTTCCTCATGCTGCTTCTCCCCTCCACCTCCACCAAGTGTATACCTCTTCTTCTTTTATTTTAAAATCATTGATATATAATAGGCCCTTTCTAATTTGACTTTCTCTCCCTCTATGACTTCTGATGATGTTTAACTTCCAAGGGGGCACATCTATAGTCCCTCAAATTGGAATATTAACAATTTACCTTTGTTTAGTCCCTCATGAATGTTGGCTCATTTTTCTTTTTTTTTTATGTTTCTCTGGATTCCTGTGTTTGTACTTCAAAGTTTCTATGTCGCTCTGGTCTTTCGATAAGGAACGCTTGGAAGTCCTCAATTTCATTAAAGTTCCATTTCCCCCTTGTATAAATGTATTTATCTCTGCTAGGTAAATTATTATTGGTTGTTAGCCAATATCCCTTGTCTTCTGAAATACTGCACTCTGAGTTCTCCACTCTCTTTTGGTGTTTGATGGTAAATTGTGTGAATACTGTGAATTACTGTGGCTCCTAAGTACTTAAACACTTCCTTTGTGTTGCTTTCAGAACTTTCTCTTTGATCTAAAAACTCTAGATGTAATGTTCCTGAATTTTTTAATTTTAGAATTCTTTCAACAGGTAATCAGCAGATTCTTTATATTTCCTCTTTGTCCTCTGCTTCTAAGAAATCTGGGCAGTTTTCATTTCTGATTTCTTGGAATATTGTGTGTAGGCTTTTTTTTTTCCTGTGGCCTTCTGGTAATTCAAAGATTCTTATTTTTTATTATTTTTTAAATTATGTTTTATTGCTACAAAGGAATGTCTCTGTATTATAGCCTTGGCTTCTTAGGGTTCAGTGTGTTGCTATAAGGAATGGGTGAGCATTTGTCAGTTTGGAGGAAGGATACATTTGGAAAATTGGCTGGGAGGCCCATTCACATTTTCTTGACAGGTTAGCCAGATGCTGTGAAAGAGGCATGGCAAGCTTATGCCAAGCCTCTGATTAGATTAAGGAATTCCTGAAAGTCTAACTGCCAATCACAGCAGAGGTCCAGTTTCTTCATCGTTAGGTCCAGAATGCCAGGGTCCTTCTGGTTCTATGTGAAGGAAGCCAGCTCTGTACTCATGATGGTCAGGAACTCAGTCTTGGAGAAGGTATTTGGGGAGTTATTTATCTCCTGGCCAGCATACTTTTGGAAAAGTGCTATTATGCACTCAATTCATCTCTCTATTTCAGTGGGGGTGATATTTTTTGTCCATCTGGAGGGAAGAGGAGAATCTGGAAGTGGAGCCTCTCTAGAGATTAGCATTGAAGAGCAAGCAAATGCTACAAGCAATGTATTTGTGGGGCTCAAAACTTATCTCTGGATGACCAACACCCCTTTCGCTTGGGTTACATTGCTTATGAGCTAGCCCCTTCCCTCTGGTTGGTCCAGATGATTCCCTATAATCCAATGATTCTTAAATTATCTCTCTGCAATCTGTTTTCAAGTTCAGTTGTTTCTGCTAAGAAGATGCCTTGTATTTTGTTTTGTCAGTCTTTTCACCTTACTTTAAGTCTCATGGAGTTATTATCTCCTATTTGGGCCATTCTAATTTTCTTTTCCTTTTTTTCATTCAAAATAATTTCTTTATTTAGTATTTTATTTTCCCCCAGTAACATGTAAAAATAATTTTTTACATTTATTTCTAAAACTTTGACTTCTAAATTCTCTCCCTTCCTCCCTCCCCACCACTGCCCCTCATTGAGAAGACAAGCAATTCAATATAGGTTATACATGTGTAGTGAAGCAAAACCTATCCATAATAGTCATGTTGTGAAAGAAAACATAGGCAAAAAATGCATGAAAGTAAAGAAAGCAAAAAAAATATGCTTCAATCTGTATTCAGACACCATCAGTTCTTTCTCTACGGATGGATAATGTTTTTCATCCTAAATCCTTCAGAATTGCTTTGGATCATTATATTGCTGACAATAGCCAGGCTATTCACAGCTGATTGTCTTACAATATTGCTTACTCTGTACACAGTATATTTCACTTTGCATCAGCCCATGCAAGTCTTTCCAGGTTTTTTTGAGAGCATCCTGTTCAGCCATTTCCAAATGGATGAACATCCCCCCAATTTCTAATTCTTTATGGCCAGAGAAGAACTACAATAAATATTTTTGTATATGTAGGTTATTTTTCTTTATTAAACTTCTTTTGGGATATAGACCTAGTAGTGGTATTCCTGGGTCAAAGGGTATGCATGGTTTTCTAGCCCTTTGGGCATAGTTCCAAATTGCACTACAGAATGGTAGAATCAGTTCACAACTCTTCCAACAATGCATTAATGTTTCATTTTTTCCCACATCCCCTCCAACATTTGTAATTTACTTTTTCTATCCTATTAGACAATCTAACAGATATAAGGTAGTACTTAATTGTTTTAATTTGCATTTCTCTAACCAACTGTGAGTTAGAATTCTTTTTTCATTTGGCTATAGATAGCTTTGATTACTTCATCTGAAAAGTGATTATATCTTTGATCATCTGTTAATTAGGGAATGGATCTTATTTTTGTTGATTTGACTCAGTTCTATATTTGTTTTCTTCAAAAAAATTTGAAGCAAGTTTTTCTGATAAAGGATTTTATCAGAGAAACTTGCTTCAAATATTTTTTTCACAGTTATTATTACTAGCTGTATTTCCCTCCATCCTATTCCCCCACCCCCATTTATTCTACTCTCTCTCCTTTCACCCTGTCCCTCCTCAAAAGTGTTTTGCTTCTGACAACCCCCTTCCCCAATCTCCCTCCTTCTATCACCACCCCTTATCTCTTATCCCCTTTCCCTCCTACTTTCCTGTAGGGTACAATATATTTCTTTACCCAATTGAGTCTGTATGTTATTTCCTTTTTGAGCCAATTCCAATGAGAATAAGGTTCAATCACTTCCCCACACCTACTCCCCTCTGCCTCTCCCTTTCCCTTTCTCTCAGTACATTCCTTTCTCACCCCTTAACATTCTTTTTTAGATATCGTCCCTTCATATTCAAATAACACCTATGCCCTCTGTCTATATATACTCCTTCCAACTTCCCTAATAATGAGAAAGGTCTCATGACTTACAATTATAATCTTCCCATACAGGAATGTAAATAGTTTAACCTTATTAAGTCCCTTATTATTTCCCTTTCCTGTTTACCTTTTTATTCTCCTCTTGAGGCTTGTATTTGAAAATCAAATTTTCTATTCAGCTCTGATCTTTTCATCAAGAATGCTTGAAAATGCTCTATCTCACTGAATGTCCATTTTTCCTGCTGAAGTATTACACTCAGTTTTTCTGGGTACATGATTCTTGCTTTTAATCCAACCTCCTTTGACCTCCAGAATATCATATTCCAAGCCCTTCGATCCCTTAATGTAGAAGCTGCTAGATTTTGTGTTATCCTGATTGTGTTTCCACACTACTTGAATTGTTTCTTTGTAGCTACTTGTAATATTTTCTCCTTGATCTGGGAATTCTAGAATTTGGGTACAATATAGGAGTTTTCCTTTTTGGATTTTTTTCAAGAAGCCATTGGTAGATTCTTTCCATTTCTATTTTACCCTCTGGTTCTAGAATATCAGGGGAGTTTTCCTTAATAATTTCTTCAAAGATCATGACTAGAATCCTTTTTTGATGATAGCTGTCAGGTAGTCCAATAATTTTTAAATTCTCTTTCATGGACCTATTTTCATGTCAGTTGTTTTTTCTTCTATTTTTTCATTCTTTTGGGTTTGTTGAATCTTGATTTCTCATAAAGTCATTAGCTTCCATTTGCTCCACTTTAATTTTTAAGGAATTATTTTCTTCAGTGAGCTTTTGGACTTCCTTTTCCATTTGGCCAATTCTGCTTTTTAAGGCGTCCTTTTCCTCATTGGCTTTTTGGACCTCTTTTGCCATTTGACCTAATCGGTTTTTTAAGATGTTACTTTCTTCAGTGTTTTTTGTGTCTCCTTTACCAAGCTGTTGACTCTTTTCTCATGATTTTCTTGCATCACTCTCATTTCTTTTCCCAATTTTTTTCTCTACCTCCCTTAATTAATTTTCAAAATCATTTTGTAGCTTATCCATGGCCTGAGACCAATTCTTATTTTTCTTAGGGGCTTTGAATGTAGGAGCTTTTACTTTGCTATGTTCTTCTGAGTGTACATTTTGATCTTCTTTGTCACAACTTTCTATAGTCAGAGTTTTGTTTTCCCCCATTGTTTGCTCATTTTCCCAGCCTATTACTTGATGTTTAACTGTTTATTAAGGTATGGCTCTGCTTCCAGGGTGGGTTGTTCACTGTCCCAAGCTTCAGGGGTTTTGTGCAGCTGTTTTCAGAAATACTTCTAGGGCCCTGTAAGGTTTCACTTCTTTTAGGGTGATATGATCTAAGGAGAGGTTTTTATTACTTTCCTGGCCTGTGCTCTGGTCTGTGAGTGACCACAAACACTTTTCTGCCCCAGAACTGTGAGGAGGGTCACTCTTCCAGTATGGTCACAAGCTTTGCTATACTAATGCTCCTCTTTGTCCTGGGACTACCACCTAGGATTGTGACCTGCATTTGAGTATAGGAAAAGCAACAGAGTCATGCCTCAGTGTTACCAAAAAGACCCCTGTAATCTCCTTCTGACCCCCTTACCATCTATGGGCTGAAAGTTCTGGAAGCAGTAACTGCCACTGCCACTGCCACTCCTGATTCAGTCACTCCCTAGGCCTACTCCTGATTTGCTGGGGCTGGGGCTGTACTGGCACTACCTGCCCTGGACTGTGCTCCATTCTCGCCCAGGTGCAGCAGACCTTTCCTATTGACCTTCTAAGTTACCTCTGGCATCTGTGGGCTAGGTCTGGAAACCACCACTATTGCCAGTGATTCAGTTGCCCTGAGGCCTGATTTAGGTTTGCTGGAGTCAGGTCTGTCAGCAGCGAACTGTGCTTCTCTCTCATCCTGGTGCAACAGATCTTGCCTGCTGACCTTCCAACTTGTCTTGGGGGCTGGAAATTTGTTTTATACAATGTTTTTTATAGGTTCTGCTGCTCTAGAATTTGTTTAGTCATTTTTTAAAGGTATTTGGGGGGGGTTAGGGAGAGAGTTCAGGTGATTCTCTGCCTTTACTCTACCATCTTGACTCCACGTTTGACATTCTAATTTTCAAGGAATTTGTTGCTTGAGCAAAGTTTTGTTCTTCTGTTAATTCTCTTTCCAATTCTTTCTTCCATAGCTCTCATTTCTTTCCCAATATATTTTCCTTTAGCATTCTAAATTTAATTTATAAAAATGTGTTTAGATCCCTTTTTAAGTCTTATTTCATCTCTTCCTGGAATCCAAATTGAACCTGTGCCCAAGCTCTATTTTTCTTTGAGACTTGGTTTGTTGATGCTTCAGCATCATCCTTTTCTTCTTCATTTGTGTTTTTAGTCTCCATGTGACCATCACTGCATTTTATGGAGAGACTTTGTTTGTTTGTTTGCTCATTCTTCCAGCCTAGTTTTTTATTTTGAATTTCATGTTAGTGCAGATTCTGTGTACTTCTGAAAGGAACTCATCCTGCTGCTCCATTTTTGGGATATTGAATGTTGTGTCATTCCAGGATCTAAGGAAGCACTTGGTCCTTCCAGAGTGGTCTTTTCCAGGGACCTCCTGCCCTCCTGTTCTGAACTCTGCAAGTTTTTTGAGCTGGGCTTGGATTTAAACAACATTCATATAGGTTTGCCCTATTTGAAGTTCCAGTAAATTGTTGCTAGACTCAGTCACTATCAGGCAGCTGTGAAACTCTTCAGGTTCAGTGTGACATAACTACAGTTTCTCTTTTGGTCTAAGATTCTTATCCTGGTTATTCTGCTCCAGACTTCAGACTGGGCTATAGACTGGAACTAAAACTCCGTTCCATTTCTGGGTAATGAACCTTACAGCCACTGTTTGCTTTTGAACTTTCTCCTCTCTCACTACACAGTCTAGGTCCAATGACCACCTCTCACCCTGGTATGCTATCCCTAGGTGTAGGTCAGCCTCGCCTCTCCTTAGTCTGCCCTGGGTCTGTGACACAGAACTGAATTCTGAGCAACAGAGCTTCTAGTTGGCACCTTTTCTCTAACCATACACAAATTTAGGCTCCTCTTCACTGGATGCAGGACCTCTTCTTGCCCTGGCTCACAGTCTCTCCTTTGGATTGAAATGTTCTGCTTCATCATTCGTGTATAAACCAAGTCCCTAATGTCCAGAGATTTCTCTGCCTCCTTTTGCCAATCTGGGTTGGGAAAAAGTGACCTTGAGGTTTTTTTCCTTGCATTTCCTGATCAGGATTTGGTCTGGTACATTTACTTAAGATCTATATAAAGGAGTGGTGTGAAGGGGAAGGACAGGAGAGAACTTGCTGCACTTTTTCCTGCCACTCTATCGTCCATATTTTTACTAGTGATTTTGTGGCCCACATGCTGAACAAACATGTGGATGACACAAAATGGTAGCTAATGCCTTGGATTCTAGGATTAAATGTTCTTCACAGACTGATGTTCTAGAAGAAAGCTATCAAGATGAAACTGCAACTATAAACATAAAGCATTGTAATGAGGTGAAAAAAAAACTGGATAGGCACAGGATGGTGAAGACAAGGCTAGAAATCACAATGTGAAGTGTGCTGTGCTAGCTATTGAAGTTAATGTGGTAGCAGTAATGGAAATATAGTGCATGGGACAGTTGAGATACTCCTGCTATCTTCTGCCAAAATGGATTATTGTGTATCCCCACTTCTACACACCATGTATTATAAAGTATATTCACAAGCTAAAATTTGTTTAAAAGACAAAATACTCAAAGTACTAGAGTCTATGCCATATGAGGGTTGATTCAATGCACTTGGAATATTTAGTCCAGAGAAGAAAAACTAGAAAAGATATTTAAGGACAATATGATAGCTCTTAATATATTTGAAGCAATGTCATGTGGCAGAGGGAAATAAGTTCTTTATTTGACTGTGAGGACAGAATTAAGAGCAATAGGTAGAATTTATGGGAAGGCAGATTTCAGCTCAATATAAGGAAGAATTTTTCCTATAATTAGATTTATCCAAAATCAGAATAAATTGCTTCAAAAGGTAATTATTATCCCAATCATTGGAAAGTTGAAACAGAGGGCTAAATGATACAGGATTTTGTACCTTGGGTAAGAATTGGATTATATTACTGTTTTTTAATATACATATATACAGTAATACACACATACATATACGCACACACACACACATATAAACACACATGTATATATGTGTATATATGTGTGTGCATATATGTACTATATATATGTATACGTACATATATACACACATGTATACACACATTCATATGCCATGGGCTCCTTGGGCTGTCTGGAAATATCCATGGAACTCTTCTCTGAATAATGATTTAAAATTCATAAAATAAAATACAGATGGTATACAAAATACACCAATAGTACTGAAATGTTTTTATCAAATACTTTCAAAAAGTTTATGGACTCCTGTAACAACAATATTACTAGCAGCTGCTGCAGGCATGTAAGACCAATAACATCAGCACACAGGAGGGCTGCTAGCACACGTTCTTCGATCTGCTTTTCTAAAGGAAAGCAACTTTAAGGGGTTAACAATCTTACTTTAATTAAACATATATATATATATATATTATTCAGGGGAAAAAAAGTTAGCACCCTGAACTTCAGAGCAAATACAAATAGAAATTACAAATAGAGAAAATAACACAAATCAACATACAGGCTTCTAATTGTCTGACCATAGCAATACGTACATAGTTACCAGAGAGACAAACACCAGCATCCGGGTTTTCAAGGCCAGTGGGCTCCTTAATGGCTACCCAGGGTCTCATCTGGCCACACCACATGAACACTCTTCCAATGAGTGAACCCCCAAGCAAAATGCTAATCTCAAAGTATATATATTCTTCTTCAGGGTGAGAGGGCATCACAACCATGTGACTCAAACTCATGTGACTTAGGCTTTCTTGTGACTTAAGCAGGCCATCAAAGACTCTTGATTCAATCAAAAACTCATCAAAGGCTCTTCATTGCCTTAGTGCTGAGAAGCACTCCAAAAGAAAAAAAAAAACAGAAAAAAGTCCTACTTTGCTTGCCATTACAACCTCTGAACTAGATGATATTTCACATACCTTTGAAATGTTCAATTATATGACTTTATCTAATTAAAAATAATTCTCAGTAAACATTAATAAAGTGCCTAATGTGTGTGGGATGCTGTTCTATGTACTGGGGGAGATATAAAATTTGGATAAGACACGGTTGCTGAGGGGGCCTAGATTCAGGAAAAGCCATAAAGTACATTAAGAAGTGAAAAGCCATAAAAACTTAAATTCTGTAGAAGGTGGAATTCCAAATATGGTGGCCTATTAGAAATCATAACTTACATACTGAGTTATAATTTAGAGACGAAGTCAAAACTTAGATACTATGATGTATGAAAGCCATAAAAAGAATATCATGACCTATATGTGACTGGTACATGATCAATACACAAAGTAATGTTTAGGTATAACATTGGTTTAACTCCAAAGCTTATTACCAAGCAGAAAAACAAAAATATCCACCAATCACTAGCAATATACTCTCTAGCATCTCCTCCCTTTGTCTATTTTTTGTAATTACCAGTGGGATTTTTGGAGTTCTTTTGCAGGGATTCACTGATTTGTCTGGCCATCACCGCAGACCACTGATTATTTGAACTCTTCGCAGGGATCCATCATACTGGCTCCCAATGTAAGTAACCCAATGGATTAAACTACTACCTATAATTGATCTGGAGCTTCTTGGCCTCTTCCTTTTGTATTGAACTTGTCCCACTGTTTGGGAGGGAGATTCCCTAGGTGGGAGAATTCTGGACATTACATTGCTATCATCATGATCTTACAGCTTGATAGAGGTTAAGGTATACACACAAATAATCATAATAGAAAATAATGCATGAAAAGTACTTACATAAAGTACTTTGTGAGTTCCAGTTATTACTAGACTGAGGAATATAACTGAGAAACAGTTATTACTGATTTGGTGGTATAAGGGAAAGATTCCTGGGGTGGGGCGGGGGGGAGGCATTAAACCAGAATCTTAAAGAATACATTAAACCTTAGTCAGTAGATGAAGAAAGGGAGAGAGCATGCTAGGAATAGGGAATAGTGTGAATAAAAATATTTTTGTGGGCATATTAATACTAATATGTGAATAGCTCTTTCAGTGTTACAAAACTTTTTCTCCACCAAAATAATAGTGTTTTGTATTATGCACATTACTATCCCTATTTCTTAGATGTGGAAATAGAGTCCCAGAGAGGTAAAGTGGCTTGCCTAGGGTTACTCAGATGGCAAAAATCAAGGTAGGACATGTATGTAAATATTTTGAAAGAGAAAAAAAAGTTTTTGTCATTATTAATGGGATTCTTTCTGAAATGTATTAAACACTACCTTGCTGTTGCTGTTCAGAAAATCTTATGATTTGAGGAGCTTAGTTTTTGTCCATTCAGTAAGCTGTTTACATTGCAGTCACACTCCTGTCTCCTTCCCAGTACATTTTCCCTTCTGCCCTGTTCATTCTTTGGACCAGTGGTGTTAAACCGAAATAGAGAAGGGGATCAGAAAATCATAAAAAGGATCCCTGTGGGCCATCCATTGATTTAATTTTATAATGTAAACTGTGGTTTTGTTTTGTTTTTTGCTATTTTTACTTTTGTTAAATATTTCCAAGTTACATTTTAAACTGGTTTGGGCCATACTTGGTAGTGGTGCTGCCTATATGCTAACCCCCCAGAGCACATGTTTAACACTTCTGCTCTGGATCATGCTCCTAGCACCAACTCCATCTGTAATCTTTTATACTTGAAATCTACCCATTTTGTAAGTGACATCTGATGAAGGGAAACTAATCAGACCTGCCTGGACAGGGCTTCTTTACTCAATTTAAAACTTCTGAGCTGCCTGGAACCCATAGACAGCCTAAAACACAGAGCAAAAATGGGCTCAAGAGTTCTACTGAAGAGGGGTCAGAGCCAAGAGGTCAGAGAAAAGGCAGGGACTCACCTTAGCTCTCCCCCAAACCCCTCCAAACAAGTTTAAATAAGGCTTCAAAACAAATTCTGGAGCAGTAGAACCCAGAGAAGAATTGCATAAAACAATTTTCTAGCTAAAGACAACTTATAAGGTTAGCAGAAAAGATCTTTTTCACCAGGATGAGAATCGAGTGCAGTCTGAAGAAGCACAGGACCTTTCCCAGCAAACCAGCAGTAGAGCTTGATGGACACAGTGGTGGTATATCAAAAACTAAGCTCCTTTCCCAGACCTCTCAGCCCACAGACAGTAAGGGGGTCAGACAACTGGTCAGAAGAATATTATATGGGTCCCTTTGCTGTCAACAGAGGCAGACTCTGTTGCATTGCCAATAATACAATCCAGGTCACAGTTCTGGGTCTCAATTTCAGGGCAAGGAAGAGAATTAATACACTTGCAGTTTGTGGCTGCAGGGAAGCTAGGATCCTGGTCACAGTTCCAGGGAGGAAAAGAGTATTTGTGGTCACTCATGGACCAGAGCACAAGTCAGGAGGATAGTAACTGTACCTCTCTCTAACTCATACCACCTTGGAAGAATTAAAAAAAAAAACTTACAAATTTTCAGAACTATCTCTGAAAACAGCTGCACAATAAATGTGAAGCTTGAGCCAGTGCCTCCTCCACTCCAGAAGCAGAGATTTACTTCAGTATAGAGTTAAAAGTCAAGAAATAGCCTAGAAAAAATGAACAAACAGCAAAAAAATAATCCTCACCATAGAAAGTTACTATGGTGAAAGGGAAGATCAAAATACAGAGTCAAAACTGCTACTTCTAAAGGCTCAAAAAAAAGTAATTGGTTTCAGGCAATGCAAGACTTCAAATGAAGAATTTTAAAAATCAAATAAGCAGAGACATTGGTTGTAAAGGTTTTCTCCCAATTTTCTGCTGCCCTCCTAATCTTTGTTGCATTGGCTTTATTTATACAAAAACTTTTCAGTTTAGCATAATCAAAATTATCCATTTTGCATTTTATAATGCTCTCTATCTCTTCTTGGGTCATGAATTCTTCCCTTTCCAATAAATCTGACAGGTAAACTATTTCTTGCTCTCCCAAATTGCTTATAGTATCAGCCTTTATTCCTAAATCATGTACCCATTTTGACTTTATGTTGGTATATGGTGCAAGATGCTGTTCTGTGCCCAGTTTCTGCCATACTATTTTCCAATTTTCCCAGCAGTTTTTGCGAAATATTGAATTCTTAACCCAGAAGCTGGCCTCTTTGGGTTTATCAAAGAGTAGATTGCTATAGTGGGTGACTTCTGCATCTTGTGTACCTAACCTATTCCAGTGATCTACCACTCTGTTTCTCAGCCAGTAGCAGGTAGTTTTGATGACTGCTGCTTTATAATACAGTTTGATATCTGGTATGGCTAGGCCACCTTCCCTAGCATTTCTTTTCATTAATTCGTTTGATATTCTGGACTATTTGTTCTTCCTGATGAATTTTGTTATTATTTTATCCAGCTCTGTAAAATAATTTTTCGTGGTTTGATTGGTATGGCACTGAATACCTAAATTAATTTAGGTAAAACTGTTATTTTTATTATATTAGCTCAGCTTAACCACAAGCAACTGATGTTATTCCGTTTAATTGGATCTGACTTTATTTGTGTGAGAGTGTTTTGTAATTGTGTTCATATAGACCCTGGGTTTGTCTTGGCAGATAGATTCCCAAATATTTTATAGTGTCTACAGTAACTTTAAATAGAACTTCTCTTTCTATCTCTTGCTGTTGGGCTTTGTTAGTAATATATAGGAATGCCAAGGATTTATTTGTGTTTATTTTATATCCTGCAACTTTGCTGAAGTTGTTTATTACTTCAAGTAGTGTTTTACTTGAATCTCTAGGATTCTCTAAGTAAATCATCATATCATCTGCAAAAAGTTGTAATTTAGTTTCTTCTTTACCTATTCTAATTCCTTCAATTTCTTTTTCTTCTCTTAATGTTAAAGCTAACATTTCTAGTACCAAATTGAATAGCAGGGGTGATAATGGACATCCTTGTTTCACCCCTGATCTTATTGGGAATGCATCTAGCTTATCCCCATTACAAATAATGCTCGTTGATGGTTTTAGGTAGATGCTATTTATAATTTTAAGGAAGACTCCATTTATTCCTATGCTTTCTAGTGTTTTAAATAGGAATGGGTGTTGTATTTTTTCAAAAGCTTTTTTCTGCATCTATTGAGATAATAATATGGTTTCTGCTAGTTTTGTTATTGATATGATCAATCATGCTGATAGCTTTCCTAATATTGAACCAGCCTTGCATTCCTGGAATAAATCCTACCTGGTCATAGTGTATTGTTCTCCTAATAAGTTTATGCAATCTTTTTGCTAATATTTTATTTAAAATTTTTGCATCAATATTCATTAGGGAAATTGGTTGGTTGGGGTATTAGTACCATATTTGTGTCATAAAAAGAATTTGGTAGGACTCCTTCTTCACCTATTTTCCCAAATAGTCTATAAATTATAGGAACTAATTGTTCTTTAAATGTTTGATGGAATTCACATGTAAAACTATCTAGCCCTGGAGATTTTTTCCTAGGGAGTTCTCTGGGTTCCTGGTGTTGACCCTTGCTGGCTCTGCCCTTCTGGGACTCAGGAATTTCCACCATTTGGCTACTGAAGCCCCACTTCTGTCTCCTCTATTCCAGTGTTTTTCCCAAGGAATTCTCTGGGTCAGTGAAGGAGGGAGGGATGAGAGCCATTTACCTGGCCATTATGTCTCCTGGAAGTTCAAGAAGGCAAGTTTCAAACCTTTGGGCTGCAAGCCTCAGGAGTAGATGTCTCATGGCCACAGGCACTGCATTGTCTCCTCCCAACATTTCGACAGACTCTTGTCCTGTGCTGGGAGGCCTGGGATCTCTGCCAGTTTCCAGGGCCCTGCTTTCTCCCAGCCTAGATTGCTGTCGTGTTTCTGAGCTGTTTCTGCTTTGGTGCTATGTGGTGCAGCTCCACACATCAGGCACTGTCCCAGCCTACAGATCCATCCTGTCAACCTTTGGACTCTCCTGGCTTGGAAATCTGCCCCACTCAGTCTACTAGCAGCTTCTAACTCTCTCAAATCTGCTCAGATTCACTTTTTTAGAGGTATCTATCAGAACTGGTGAGAGAGCTCTGGTAAGATGCTGTTTTCACATGACCATCTTGGCTCTGTCCCCCCCCACACACACTCTATTTCTTAAGCAGTACCAAGTAGTTTTGATGATTGCTGCTTTATAATACAATTTAAGATCTGGTATGGCAAGGCAACCTTCCCAAAAATTCCTTTTCATTAATTCCCTTGATACTCTGGACCTTTTCTTCTTCTGGATGAATTTTATTGTTTTTCTATCTCTATAAAATAATTTTTGGTAGTTTGATTGGTATGGTACTGAATAAGTAAATTAATTTAGGTAAAATAGTCATTTTTATTATATTAGCTGGGCCTACCCATGAGTAACTGATGTTTTTCCAGTTATTTAGATCTGATTTTATTTGTGTGAAAAGTGTTTTGTAATTGTGTTCACATGTTCCTGGGTTTGTTTTAGCAGGTAGACTCCCAAATATTTTATAATGTCTACAATGACTTTAAGTGGAATTTCTCTTTTCATCTCTTGCTGTCGGGCTTTGTTAGTAACATATAGATATGACAATGATTTATGTGTGTATATTTTATATCCTGCAACTTTGCTAAAGGTATTTATTATTTTAGGTAGTTTTTTACTTGATTCCCTTGGATTCTTTAAATATATCATCATATCATCTGCAAAGAGTGATAGCTTTGTTTCTTCTTTTGTTATTCTAATTCTTTCAATTTCTTTTTCTTCTCTTATTGCTAAAGCTAATGTTTCTAGTACTGTATTGAACATAATAATAACAGTGGTGACAATGGACATCCTTGTTTCATCCCTGATCTTATTGGAAATGCTTCTAGCTTATCCTCATTACATACAATACTTGCTAATGGTTTTAGTAGATGCTACTTATTATTTTAAGGAAGACTCCATTTATTTCTATGCTCTCTAGGTTTTTAATAGGAATGGGTGTTGTATTTCATCAAAAACTTTTTCTGCATTGCTTACACCTCGAACTTGGCTCCTGGAAGTTTAAATACACAACTTTCAAACTTTCAATCTGTGGGCTGATAGCCCCAGGATTAGCTGCTGCCATTGCCACAGGCTCAGGACTGTGCTTCTCTCTCACCCAGTTCCAACAGACCCCCCTCCTGTCCTGAGAGGTCTGGGAATCACTAACTGCTGACAATGATTCAGTCCCCTGGGTCAGCTCCCAGCTTTGCTGTGGCCTGGTCTGATTCAACCCTTCTGTAGAGCAATTGGTAACTATGCCCAAAGGGGTATAAAACCATGCATATCCTTTAACCAAAGCAATAACACAACTAGGTTTGTATCCCAAAGAAATTTTTTTAAAAAAGAAAAATGATCTGTATGTATAAACATATTTATAGCAGTTTTTAGTGGTGGCAAAGAAAAACAGATGTCTACCAATTGGAGAATGGCTGAATAAGTTATTGTGTATGATTGTGATTGAACACTATTGCAATATAAGATATGATAAGCAGGATGCTCTCAGAAAAACCTGGAAAGACTTACATGAACTGATGCCAAGTGAAATGAGCAGAACTAGGAGAGCACTGTTTACAATAACAGGAATATTGTATGATGAACAACTGTGAATGACTTAGTTATTCTCAACAATACAATAATCCAAAACAATTCCTAAGGACTTATAATGAAAAATGCTATCAACTTTCAGAGAAAGAACTGATGGAGTCTGAATACATATTGAAGCATACTTTTTCTTTTAACTTTAGTTTTCTTTTTTTTAAATTTTGTTTTGCTTTCACAACACGACTAACAGAAATGTTTTGCATGACTGCACATGTATAACCTATATCAAATTGTTTGCTTTCTCAATGATGGAGTTTAGGATGGGAGGAAGGGAGAGAATTTGTAACTCAAACTTTTTTTAAATGAATATTTAAATTATTTTTTACATGTGATTGGGGAAAAGCAAAATATTAAATTAAAAAAATTTCTTCTAGTAAATAATTGGTGTAACAAGCACTAAGACTTGGAAGCAACCTCTAGCAAGGCTATCATTTACTCCCTCTTCCTGACAGCACTTGAAGACCATCATGCTAGAAATTCTTTTGTTGTATCTTTTCATTACCCTTCCTTATCCCATTTTAAACATGTAAATGCAAGCATCAGTGTAGGCAATCAGTAGACTCCCCTTAGTTCGAAATGTGAGCTACTGATTTAATATGGGGATGGTGGATCTTGCTTTAGTGCCCTTCCATTTCTGACTTTATTTTTTGCTTCCACATAACTATGAGTGTTTCCAGTTAAACCATGTGGCCATGACTTAAATGTACCGAACAAAAGGGTTTATTATCTTTATTTTACATTTCTTCAATTATCATGATTTTTTTTTGTTCCTTCACCTCTTCCTCCCAAATAATATTTTTAAAAGAAAGAAAAACTTGATGGTGGTTACAAAAATATGCATGGTCAAATAAAACAAGTTCCTATGTTATTCCTGTCCAAACACTGACTGCCCTTTAGTTCTTCTATGAAGCTCTTTTAAGGCCAAGCACTGGACCTTAACCTCTACCTCAGTGGAAATGAAACAGAGTATACTTAATGTAGCAGGTTTTTCTGGACCTTGCATGATCATTATTGTGAACACCTGTAAATGTTGCTATGCTAGAATATAATCATTTTAGGGGCCATCTAAATAAATTGTGATTAACATTTTTTACATTTATTAATATCTTTTTACCTCATCATATAAAGTCCTAGCATGTTACCAAATGTATGCCAACAATGAGTAACACACATAAATAAAAAGTGAAATAATATAAAAGAGTGATCATGACTGATAAAACATACTCTTTTAAATTTCCATGCTTTTTATAGGTTAAATGAAAGGTCAGGCATATGGTTGACAAGTGAATACCAACATTGTCCATTGGTTTTTATTTTAGTTTAATTGCTTTTCAAATTTATCATTATGCACATAGTTTTTAGTAATTGTGCATATTGTTCCTTTAGTTCTGATTCACCACTTCATAAAAAGATTTCTGTATTTTATTTGGATCTTTTGTATTCATCATTCCTTGTGACATAGTAATATTCTATTATAGTCATATGATAATTTATTCGATCATCCCCCAATGACTGGGCATATAAATTTATTTCTAAGTTTTTGTATCATGAATAGTATTACTTCCTTATAGATAAATAATTTCTTATTTTTCATAACCACCTTGGAGTATGAAGCCAATAGTGGGATTGCAGGGTCAAAAGGTAGAAATAATTTTGGAATTTTTCTTACATGATTGTAAATTCATATTTCAAAAGGTTGGACCAATTAACATTTGCACTAGGAATGTATTACTGTTATTATTTTCTTATATCCCTGCCAACATTCTATTTTTTCCAACTTTTACCATGTTTACCAATTTGATGAGGTAGTATATCAGAAATGCTTAGTTTCCATTGTTGCAATTTTTAATGAGTTTAATCACTTTCTGGTTGTTTCCTGAAAGTTTGCTTCTTTTTTTGTGAGAAAAGTGCTTATCTTTTAGCTACATAACTATTGGGGAATGGTTCTCTTACACACACACACACACACACACACACACACACACACACACACACACACACATATATATATATATATATGCAAATTATCTTTGATTCTGAATGATATATTTTTATTAGAGTTGTTTGTGCCAACATTCCGCAGTATATAGCTTCCCCCCTTCTACCTGCATTTATTTTATTCATGTACAAACTATTTTATGCAAGGGAAGGGAAGGGGAGCTGTGATCCCACTGCTCAGCTCACTTATTTTAGTTACAGAATATAGTCACACATAATGAGATTTTAATGTGTAAACTCTGCCATATTATTAGAAATCTAAGTAGGGATTAATTTTCCCTTTTCATTAAATACCCCATAATATTTTGTGGCTCTGCTATTCTGATATTACTCCAATCCTTAATGCCCACAAGGTATATTAAATGTTTAGGAAAATTTGCTCCTAAATCCTAGATGGGGGGATCTATTATTTCCTCCAATCTGGCTGCCTCTTTTATCCTCATCATTTCTTGACATTCTCATCCATTTACTTTTGTTTTGGCTGGTCTTCTCTAATTCTCATGTTTTCAACTATTATTATCTAGCTTTTTTGGGTTAGTTACCCTGCTTTTTGTAACCTACAACACAGTGGTTGCTAGGGGACACTGGATTACAAAGAGTTATGTATTAAATAAAGTCAAATATATTCTTTGCCTTCAAAATGTGTATGTTTATGGACAACTGGGTTTCTTTAAGTTCAAAAGTCTTTTCTGTTGTTTTCTGTTTCTTTATAACTATTCTGGAAAGGTTGAAGATGTCAGAAGTCTGATCTCTGTACAATATACAGAGTTCTCATATAAATCTATGAAAAATATTGTTAGATTTGATATAGTAAATGAACAATAACCTAAAGTTATAATATATAATTTAAAAAATGACAAGAAAATGAGAAAAAGGTTATCAATAATTCTTATTCTTTTTGGGTCTTTTCACAATCTCTAACTTCCTAAAAGGTAGCTTACAGTTAGAGTTGGCAAGCAGGCCAACAACAAGCCTTAATTGAGTGTTTACTGTTTTCTGGGCACTAAACATGTGATAAACATTGGAAATACAAATACAAGGAAAAAAGAAAGCCAGTCCTTGATCTCATGGAGCTTACATTTTGATGAGAGAAGACAACAGAGAATAGGGAACTGAAAATCAAGGACTAGGAGGTTGGGTGTTACTAGGTATAAAGCATTAAAGATGGCTAGTCCAAGCCCTTCCTCAAAAATGAAATTCTCTCAACCAATGGGAGAAAAAGGCCAGAGGTATGTCCCTGATTGAAGGCCCCACACACTGTGAGAAGGTCCAGGGTGAGAAGGCAGCTGAACAGCGATAACCAATTCTGGAGAGGCAGAGGCAGAGCTGGGAGCAGAAATTGGTTCAGTCCGCTGCCTTCCTCAGAGAACTCTGAATAGTGAATAGTCTTAGTACTTGATAATCCAGCTCTTCAACATCTCTTTAGTACCCCAGCCCCTTTCCCTCACTTTCAGTCCCACTTCCTTTCAACTTGGTGCTAAACACATCCAGATACATTTAGGGATGTATTAACCAGTGAAATGAAAGAAAAATGCATCCATTAACTACCAAATTAAAAAGAGATGGTTACACAAACCATTTCTTCCTCCATCTAAACAAATTCTTACCTATGCTTTTAAAGTGATTTTATTTACAAATATTTGACTTACAATCTTTTTAGAAAAAAAAATCTTTGGCACAAAGTGGGATCCACATAACATTCTGGCCAATCAATGAAGCAAGGTACACTATTGTTCCTGACTAACTTGGCATATCGAAGCAAGTTCGATTAACCAGAACCTTCAGTGTTTTTTTTCACCTTGAGCAGATTGCCTTCAGAACCCCCTTTCACTTGTTGCCCTGTACTCTTCTCCCACTGTCCTGCAATATCAGTATGAGTTCTTTCCGTCATTCAAAACAAATGAGCAAACTAAACAAAAATCAAATTTATTCAAGGACTACTTCAGACATAGGCTATTGGCACATCTACTTTGAGCCCTGCTATGACTGATAAGCTGGTAGTGCCACTCTCTATCTCTCTCTTTTCTTTCTTATTTGCAGTAGTCAGATATTTTCTTTGTAAAGGCTTATTCCTCCTTACTAACTTTTCCATCACTCAATCCATATCTAAATATGATGGGGTATAATCATTGGTGTGGTGGTAGATACAATATCAGAAAGGTACATTTGCCAACCATTCTAACTCTTGTCAGCTTAAACTACCATTGTCTTACCTCCCCTCCTTACCTTACTTCCTTGAGGTGTCTCTTTTTCAGACCTATGCAGAATATATAGGGTAGCCAGGCAGATCAGACCCTTCTTTGGGGTCCCTATTAATTTCTTCTTATTTGTAAACTTGCCAGATCCCCAGAAACCATCTGGTCAACCAGGTAATCAGCCCCGGAGGAAAAAGAACTTGTTTGGGTTATGGAGTTCCTGAACAATGAACAATGAATTCTGTATGTTAAATGAAATCTCATATGTGTAAGTCATAGTAAATTTTTATTTATTGGATATATTTATAAATATTTATTATAAATAATTATAAATTATAAATATTTATTTATTGGGTAACCCCCAATTATGACTCCTCAAATTCACATAAGTTACTGTTAATTGCTATGTGTTTTATCAACACAGATAATGTAGAGAACTGAAATAAATAAGATAATGCTTCAAATAGCAGGCTGCAATAACATGGAAGTGTGGATTGATTTCTTCCTTTCTCTTTGTACCCTCCTTTCTCTTGGTCTGAGAAGAATAGAAGAAAAAATTGCCTCAGCATGTCTTAAAAAAAGTAGTAGGAGCTTGCTTAGATCCTTTTAAGGCAAGTTGGGAAGAAAGAAGTAGTGAACTAGATTTCTACTTAACATCACTGATAGCAGCTGCTAGTTTTGCCTCAGTTGGGGCCCAAAAACTTTTCTGGATTTTTCTACTCTGCTTCCTTCAACTGCTTCCAGTTGATTCTCCATCATGGTGAACACCACCCATCTGTTCTTGTCTGCCACCCTTCAAGATCTCTCTGCAAAGAAATATGGGTTCTACTTTGTATCCCCCTTTTTTAGGGGCAGGGGAAAGCACACCTATCTTCTCATCCCTGCTTCATGGAAGGCTTGGCATGGTTTCCTGGAGGCCAGGAAGACTCTCCCTTCTTCTTTTTCCACTTAAGGATGCAGAACAAAAATAACTCAAAAGGATCTCAACAACGTTGGGTGGAGGAGCCTCCAAAGGTACATAAAAGTAGAAACTTAGGAACTTTGGGTGGGTGGGGGCAATAAGTATATGTGCACACATTTGCCAGCATCTTGGATTGTCTATGACTTTGTTCTTCTGTTCCCTTACGGTATGCTTTTGCTGTTGTTGTTGTTCAGTCACTCAGCCATGTCCAACTTTTTTTTGACCCTTGTGTACCATAGCATCCCAGACCCTCTACCGTCTCCTAAAGTCTGTTCAGTCTCATGTTCATTGCTTCCATGATACCATCTATCCATCTCATCCTCTGCCATTTCCTTCTTTTTTTGCTACTTGCCCACTTATATAATATATATACAGACATATGCACATAAAATATGTGTATATTCACACATGTATTTATGTATATGAAATGATTAAATTGGTATGTATATAATTCTTACATATATTTGTATGTATACACATGTAAATATTTGTATTATATATCATCTATCTATCTATCTATCTATCTATTTGGGGCCCTTTCTAACTCTAAGATTCAGTGATTTACCTCCAAATGTTTCTATGTCACATTGGGAAATGTCTATATTTTTTCTGGGATTCCTCCTTCATCTTACTAATATATGTATTAGTAATATACATAGTAATATTATACAAATGTGTGTATGTGCACACACTATATATACATGTGTGTACATTCAGTAGAGCACTGAATCATAGCAATTGAAAAAACCCAAGATATAAATACATGCACACATATTCACATATATACACACAAATATATGTAAGAACTAGATCCATACATGTTTAAGTATTGTATATAAAAACATACATATATAAATATACACAAATACATATCTATTCGTAAGATGAAGGGTGAATCCCAGGACAAATATAGACATTTCCCAATGTGACACAGAACAAAAGCTTTGGAGGCAGATCACTGAATCTTAGAGTTAGAAAGAAACCCAGATGTCTTAAATTCCAACCCATACTTGAAACATGAACCTTCTCTCTAACACCCTTGAAAAATGGTTATACCACTTTCAGTGCTAGAGGATGTTCTCCCTTACATCAAGCTGAAATTTACCTCCCTGCATTTTCTACACACTAGTATATGTTCATTCCTCTGGAGCCAAATAGAAAATAGCAGTGTGGGACAATAGAAAAATTAGCACCTCTGGAGTCAGAGATGCTGGGTTTAAATTTTGAGTCTGAGAAAGTGTGTAACTTTGGGAGAGTTCCTCTGGGCTTTAGTTTGTCAAGGCTTTAGTTTTCTCATCTATAAAATGAGGGGGGTAGATGTGATGGCTTCAAAGGCCTCTCCCAATGCTAAATCTATAATTCCATGATCTAATCCTTCTTCCAAATAATATCATCAGAGATATGAAGATAGAAATAATGTCTTCTCCCATCTTATCTTTTCCATCCTAAATGTACCTAGTTCCTTCACCAAATTATGGTAATATGTAATATATGGTTTTAAATATATTTATCCTCACAGGAACTTTGAGCTAGAAGGAACCTTGCCAGTCATCTAATCTAACCCACATTGGAATAAGTATTTCTTTACAACATCTAACATCTTAAAGATATATAATTGGAACTCATTATATCATTAAGAATTCCATGCCACTTTTGGAGAGCTCTACTTATTAGGACGTTTTCCACCCATAAAGAGTAAAAAATCTCACATATTCATCCAATAAAGGTTTGAGCAGGTTTATTGCTATTTATACTAAGTAAAATATGAGTTGGTATAGGTTAGAGGACTTTGGGTTTAGAGCTTAAGTACTTGATTTTCAAAAGCAAGAGTATACCCATCAGCTGGGAATAGCTAAATATTCTATGGTATATGAATGCAATGGAATACTATGGTGCCACAAGATATACATGATATACATGATAGAACAATTTTAGAGAAACCTGAAAAGACTCATATGAACAGATGAAGAGTGATGTAATCAGACCCAGAGAACAATTCATACAATACAACATTTTAAAGGCAAATGACTTTGAAAGCCTTAAGAATTCTGATCAGTGACATGACCAATCATAAATTCCAGAAGACCCATGACCCAGCATGCTAACTACCTCCTGACAAAGTGCTGATTAATTCAAGATGCATAAGGAAACATACATTTTTGGATGTGGACAATACGATAACTATTTTTCTTGATTATGCAACCTGTTAAAATAATTTCTTTCTTTTTCTTTTAGATGGGGGGGGTGTGGTAGGTTAGAAGAGAAAATAATTGCACCTTAATAGAAAAAATAAATTTTCTAAAAAATCTTGGCTCTTTTGCTTCTTAACTTTGGGACATTCAGATAAGTCACTCCATCCCCTGATCCTCAGTTTCTTCATAAGTGAAGAAATTGGACTAGATATTCTCTAATGTCTCTTTATAGGGTAATGCCAAAGCAGTAACTCTATGATTCATGAGAGGTATATACTCATATGTTGAGAGGAATTCATAGGAGGAAGAGAACACACCTGCTTGATGTCCAATTTATGGGCTATTACTTGTCAATGCCATTAAAAAATATACTGTGCCCATTACTACCAGGGCACAGTATGATTGGACTGTCATTCCTTCATATTCTTTCTGGAGTTGGTGCTTCAATTGTGACTACACTAACCATTTTGTCTACCATGTCACTCCAGTATACAACTTCATCAGTATTATATTAATGTTTTAATTTCCTCACATCCCCTCCAAAATTTGTCACTTTCTTTTTCTGTTATATTACCCAATCTGACAGGTGTGAGGTAGTAGCTAAAAGTTGTTTTAATTTGCATTTCTCTCATCAATAGTGATTTAGAACATTTTCTTATATGACTATGGATAACTTGGATTACTTTGTCCAAAAACTGCCTGTTCATATCCTTTGACCATTTATCAATTGAGGAATGACTATTATTTCTGTAAATTTGACTGAGCTTTCCATATGTTTGAGAAATGAAGCCTTTATCAGAGAAACTCACTGTATTTTTTTTCACAGTAATGATTACCAACTATGTATTTCCCTCCATTCTATTTTCTTCCTTTTTATCTTTCTCCCTGTCTCTCTGTCTCTCTGTCTCTGTCTCTCTCTGTCTCTCTCTCTCTGTCTCTCTCTGTCTCTCTCTCTGTCTCTCTCTCTGTCTCTCTGTCTCTCTGTCTCTCTCTCTCTCTCTGTCTCTCTCTCTCTCTCTCTCTTTCTCTCTTTCTCTCTGTCCTTTTAGCCTGTCCATTCTTAAGTGTTTTGCTTCTGACTTTTATCTACCCCAAACTGTCCTTCCTTCTATCAGCTACCCCCTCCCTTCTCTTATCTCCATGCCTTCCTACTTTCCTACATAGTAAGATAGATTTCTAACCCAACTAAGTGTGTATATTATTTCCTCTTGGAGCCAATTTCAATGAGAATAAGGTCCATGTGCTCCACTTCCTGCTTCCCCCATTTTGGATAATCATACTGTCACATTCAATTCACAACTCTGCTTTCCATCTATGTACACTCCTTCTAACTGCCCTAATAATGAGAAAGTTTTCAGGAGTTGTAAATATCATTTTCCCATGTAGGAATATAAACAGTTTAATCTCATTGAATCCCATATGATTTCTCTTTTCTTTTTAAATTTTTATGCTTTTTTGCATCTAGTATTTGAAAGTCAAACTTTCTGTTCAGCTCTGGTCTTTTCATCAGGAATGCTTGAAAGTCCCATATTTCATTGAATATCCATTTTTTCCCCTGAAGGATTATACTCAGTTTTGTTTAGTTATAACTCTAGTTCTTTTGCCCTCCAGAATATCATATTCTCAGCCTTCTGATCCTTTAATATAGAAACTGCTAAATCTTGTGTTATCCTGACTATTTGGCTATAATAATCCTAGGAGTTTTCATTTTGGGATCTCTTTCAAGAGGTGATTGGTGGATTCTTTCAATTTCTATTTTATTCTCTTGTTCTAGAATATGAGGAGTTTTCCTTTGTAATTTCTTGAAAGGTTGTATCTAGGCCATTTTTTTGATCATGACTTTCAGGTAGACCAATAATGCTTAAGTGGTCTGTACTGTATCTATTTTCCAGATCAGTTGTTTTTCCAATGAGATAGTTCACATTTTCTTCTATTTTTTTCATTCTTTTGATTTTGTTTGGTTGTTTCTTGGTGTCTCATAAAATCACTTGGTTCCACTTGCCCAATTCTCACTTTAAAGGAATTATTTTCTTCATTGAGCTTTTATACCTCTTTTGTCCATTTGGTCAGTTCTCCTTTTTAAGGAGTTCTCTTCAGTGAATTTTTGTATATCTTTTTTCTTTCCCATTTGGCCAATTTTTCCAATTCTTGCCAATTTGGTCAATTTTTTTTTCTTGGATTTTTTTTTTTGATGAAACAAGCACAAAACGAGAAAAGGAAAAAAATGTCATGTACACGGCAGAGAATGAGAGGATTAAAAAAAAGTGATAAATTTCCATTTCAAGAAAACCTATATAATGAATAATATACATTGTTTTCAAAGCTGCCAGCTTTTCTTTGCTTCCTTGTGGATTTTACTTTGTTCTCTGCTGTGCACTTTTTACTTTACTTTTCACCTTCCCCCACTCTAAAAAGGGCTCCGATTAAGCATGGATACGCGCGCGCGCACACACACACACACACACATACACATATACACATACATAGATATCTATAAGCATACACATATATACACATGTTCACTCACACACATACATGTAAGACCATGCTATACTTATTTCCTCCTATCATCTGTTTCTCTGAAGGTGGACAGCATCTTCTTTCATAAGTCCAAATCTATGTTTCTCTAAATCAACCAGCTCAGCATTTCCTACACCACAGCAATTGTCCAACCCAAACACATTATGGGATATGGTCTATGAAAGATTTCCCCCAATTTTCTGCATCCCTTCTATTCTTGGCTACATAAGTTTTATTTATACAAGAAAATTTTGATTTAAAATAATCAAAATTATTCTTTTTGCACTTCAACAATGCTCTCACCTTATAATATAGTTTAAGGTCCAACAGTACTGAATCTACTTTCTTTACATCTTCCCCCCTGCCCCCATGCCATTTCTTTGAAATTCCTGACTGTTTGTTCTTTCAAGTGAACTTTGTTATTATTTTTTCTAACTCAGGAAATTTTTGTTTTAGTAATTTAATTGGGATTAGTAATTTAATTTAATAATTTAACAGTAATCTTTTTTAGCAATCAATTGAATAAATAGATTAGTTAGGTAAAATTGTCATTTAAAAATTATATTGGCTTTACCTACCCATGCACAACAAATATTACTTCATTTATTTTGATCTGAGTTCATTTGTTTAAAAGGTGTCTTATATTCATATACTTTCTGTGTCTGTTTTGTCAGGTATGCATTCATGTATTTTATACTGCTAGGTATTTCAGATAGTCTAAAACAATATTGAATAATATTGCTGACACAGTGTAATTTCTCTATTTTTCACTTTTGATTACATCTGTTTTGACTTTAACTTTATCTGAGGTCATGATTGGCATCGCTACTTTTTTTAACATACTAAATTCTACTACTGACCTTTATTTTATCTTTGTGCATACATCTTTTTTTTTCATAATGTTGCCTGAAAACAACATATCTTTGAATTCAAATTTTTAATCTGCTATCTGTTTCTGTTTTATGAATAAATTTGTTCCATTCACATTCTAAGTTACAATTACTTGTGTATTTTCCTCCTTTGTATTTTTCCTCATTATTCTTCTAACCTTATTTACTCTATCCCTTTTTATTCCTCTGCTTTACTTCTACTCACTACCTTGCCCCCCTATTCCTTAACCTATCCACCCCTCTAAGGGTCCCTCCCTTATCCTCCACCCCCCAAACACTTGCCCTCTTATTTCTTTCTGAATTTAGAAGACTTTTATATCTTTCTAGATATACATGTTGTTCCCTCTTTAACCCATTCCTGTTAAGAGTGAGGTTCTAGCACTACCCATTCTCTCCCCCAGCTTCTTCTGTATCAATGTTCCTTTTATGCCTCATTTGTATAATTACTCCTTTTTATCTGTCCCTAGATAGTTTTATTATTTTTTAGAATCACCCCATCATACTCAGCTCAGCACACACCTTTCTTTCAAACTATTCAAATAATGATGGCAATCATAAGAGTATTGCTAATATTTTCAAACAAATGAAGTAAACAGTTTGACCTTATTGAGTCCCTTATAGTTTGTCTTTAATGTTTACTGTATATTCCTCCTGGATGGCATGTGTTGAATTTTCCATTTTGTTCTGGGTTTTTGTCACAAAAACATGAAAGTCTTTGAGTTCATTAAACATCAATTTTTTCCCATTCATGATTATATTTAACTTTACTAGGTAAGTTACCCTTGGTCATAACCACAGCTCTTTTGCTCTATGGAATATAGTATTATTTGGTCCTTCAAAGTAGTAGATTCTAGGTCTTGTGTAATCCTTGCTCTATCTCCATGATATTTAAATTTTTTTTTCTTGTTTCTTCTAATATTTTCTCCTGAACCTGGGAGCTTTGAAATGTGGCTATGACATTCCTGTAAGATTTTCCTGTTTTTTTTCTTTCTATTTCTACATTGTCTTCTTGTTCTAAGTCTTCAGGGCAATTTTTCTTGATAATTTCTTGTAATAATGTATCAATATTCATTTTTTAACCTAATTATCCACTAGTTCAACTATTCTTATATTATTTCTCCTCAATCTGTTCTCCAGATTGATTGTTTGTCTGATAGGATATTTTATTTTCTCTTTTATTTTTTCATTCTTCAGTTTTTGTTTTTATGGTTTCTTGGTGTCTTAGAACATCATTACCTTCCCTTTGCCCAATTCTAGTTTTCAAGGAATTATTTTCTTCCTTAAATTTTTCGTTCTCTATTTCTAGTTGGTTGACTTTGTTTTCATCATTTTCTTGATTTTCTTGAATTGCTTTTATTTTTTTTCTAATCTTTCCTTGATCTCTCTTATTTGATTTTTAATGTCCTTTTGAAGTTCTTCCAAGAAATCTTTTTGTGCTTGGGACCATTAGACATTTCTCATTTAAAAAAAAAGGAGCTTTTTTTTTAAGCTCCATTCTCTTTGTCTGAATATGAACCCAGATCTTCTCTATCACCATGATAAGTATCTATGGTTGGGTTTTTTCTCCTTTGGTTATTCATTTTTATTTATTTATTTTTGTTTTATTTTGTTTTTAGTAGCTATTAGTGTAATCAAGTTGTAGTCTCAATGTATGGGGAATGATGCCCTAACCCTCAGGTTCTTCTTAGTGTTATTTTCTGAGGTCTGTCTCAGGGCTCAACCTTGGGCTGTCCTCTCCACTTCTAACCCCAACTAGGGTACCCAGCCACCATGTCCCACAAATGATTTTGCTCCCTGTGCACTGAAACCAGGGACTCTGCTCTCCTGAAAGTGCCCACAACCAATAGGGTCCCTGCCCCTTGCTTTTGCACTTACCAGGTGTGTATTAGCTCCTTTGTCCTGCAGCCACAACCCAGGAGGCATCGGATCAGCACATCTGTGCTTGTTGTCCATTGATATTGGAATGTCCCTCAACCTTCTTTTGTTCAGCTATCTGATCCCCACTCAGTCTGCAAGATAAAAGATTCTAAGGGGGAGGCTGCCTCTCAACCCAGCTACCCCCCAGGGCTTATTGTTTGCTGATTCTGCAGAGCTGGCCAGGCGGCATTTGCACTTCACTCAGGCCTAACCTGCACCTTCCCGCACCAAGGTTGGGTCTTTCCTGGGTTCTTTTCAAATTGTCTGAGGAGGGCAACTCCTTTATTGTGTTTATTCTGCTGCTATGAAGCAATGTTCTGTCTTTTTTTTGTGGAGGAAATTTGGAGAGCTGAACATTTTCTGACATACTCTGCCATCTTCCCAGAATCCTCTGCCAGTTCTGCTTTTGATTGCATTCTTCTCTTCATTGGATACTTGTGGCTCTTTAACTATTTGGCCTATTCTGTCTTTTAAGGTGTTATTTTCTTCAGTGTTTGTGTGTGTGTGTGTGTGTGTGTGTGTGTGTGTGTGTTTACATGCCTTCTTTGCCAAGTTATTACCTATTTTTTCATGATTTTCTTGCATCACTCTCATTTCTCTTCCCAATTTTTCCTCTACCCCTCTTACTTAATTTTAAAAATCTTTTTTGAGCTCTTCTATTGCCTGAAACTAATTTACACTTTTCTTTGAGGCTTTGGATGTAGGAATTTTGATGTTATTGTCTTCTGAGGGTCTGTTTTGATCTTCCTTGTCACCATAGTAACTTTCTATGGTCAGAATTTTTTTCTGTTGTTTGCTCATTTTCTAGCATATTTCTTGACTTGTAACTCTATGCTAAAGCAGGGCTCTGTTTCCCAAGTGTGTGTGTGTGTGTGTGTGTGTGTGTGTGTGTGTGTGTGTGTGTATGCAGAAATCTTGCCCCTAGTGCCAGAAAAGGGACCACTGTAAATCTGCTTTTGACCCATTGTCCAATCCCTTTACCATCTGGAGACTAAGAAGTCTGGAAATTGCCACTGTTGCCACTGACACTGCCAGTGGACACTGCAAATGGACACTGCCGTTGTCACCCTAAGGCCTGCTCCTGATTTGCTGGGGCCCAGTCTGTGCTGATTGGCCCTGCACAGATCTGTATTCCTGTCTTACTGTGGTACAACAGACCTTTCCTACCTACCTTCTAAGTTGTTTGTCTAGAAAATTGTGTCACTCCATCTTTCTGTGGGTTCTGCCTCTCTAGAATTTGTTTAGAGTCATTATTTAAAAGTATTTTGAGAGGTTTTGGAGAGAGCTCAGGAAAGTCCCTGCATTTACTCCTCTATCATGGCTTGGCCTCCTCATGTAGTTGTTAATCTTATCACCAGCAAATGAAAATAAAAGTTACTTTTGTGGCCTCTTTTGCATTTGCTTTCCCAATCAGTCTTAGTTACTTTAGGATTATTTATTATCAGAAGAGAGATTCATCTAGCCCAACCACCTCATTATATAAATGAAGAATTTTAGATTTACTGAGGTGATAAGATTTACCCACGTCATGCAGCAGAAATCTGACTAGAGGTAGACCCTTCTTCCCTCTTCATTTAATGCTCTTTGTAGTACATTCTTCTGTTTCACCATGAACCAAAGTGAGTACTGTACCCTAAGCCATACCCTTACCCCTGTCACCAACCCAATTTCCAATTTCCATGTCGTGTAATGGCTTCAAAATAATGCTGGCTATATTTGCTTTTGCCAATAAGGCAAGGTGAAATAAACAAGCAAACAAAAATTGAGATGCTGGGAAGGGAAATGCTTTTTGTGGGGAGATAGCAGAGGAAAACGAAGCACTGAGGAAGATGAATGCCATCTGTTCCTATGCCAGTCACTACCTATGCAGCTTGACTTCAGTTTCTATATCTCCAAAATGGACACTAGGAAAACCTTCTTACATTGAGAGGGTGTGGAAGCCCTTTAAACTGAGAAGTAGTGTGGTATGTGTACTGGTGAGGAAGACTTGGATTTAACACTAATCATCTCACTAACTCACTTGTGACCTCTGGCAAAAAAAAGACATAGTATGAAGAGAGTGCTGGACTTGGAAACAGAAAGACAAGTTCAAAACTTTCTTCCAAAACTTACTGGCTGTGTGACCCTGGGCAAATCACTTAACCTCTCGGGGCCTCAGTCTCTTCATCTATAAAATGGGAATGATAGCACCTTTTGGACACTGTTGGAGGGAGAGTCAAAGACGATGGTAATGCATGTAAAGTGCGCTGCAGATCTTAGAGTGTCAGATAAAAATTAGCTGTTATTATGTTCTTTTGAGTCTCAGTTTGTTCTTCTAGGAAAATGAGGGGCTCACCCTAGATGCTGCTTATGGTTACTCCCAGTTCTACTATTCTAAGACTCGGGCTACCTTTTTGTAAAACAATATGGTAACATATTTGTGAAGTGTGTGATGTGAGGATAAAGTGCATGGACAAGCACATATGCAAGCACTGGAATGTAGAGGCACAATTCGCTTTTAAAAAAATGCTTCGAACTTTCATACAAATCATGCTTAGCCCTCTGGGCCTCAGTTTCTTGTAGAACTGTCATATGAGCACAGCTGGTTCTCCCAAATTTCTATAAAGAATACCAACGAAAATGATTGCTATGTACTTTATAAATATAAATGCTTAATAATAATCATATTCCCTTTCATAAAATCACATTGGTTTCTGCAATGTTTGTAGTCAGTGGAAATTAGCTTTTTTGACAAGGTTTTCTTTTTATTCTAGTGAAGATTTAGGTAGATCTGCTTTCCATTGGCGAAAGTTAAATTGCTAATCAATACTTGATAGGCCCAGTCCTTACCTCCTTGAAATGAGGGTAAAATGTCCACTTATTCCATGGAGGCTACAATAAACCAGTAGAAATGTATCTTAGCTCCTTGTTTCTTTATATGCAGCACATAATGCTTAGGTTCATATAAAGTAGGTTCCTTAGGGGCACGAATGCCTATCTCTAGGAAGTGCTATGAATAATAATTCATAAGATCATATAAACCCTCTTGTATGCACTGTGTATTAAATCCCACTTAATATCAGACTGCATAGTCATTTGTAGCAAAGTTGAGGGGCAGGTATGTGGAATGGCTGCAGCAATTCAGATTTTCATGAAGTCCCTCTACAGCCAAGAGGAGAGAAACTTAATGCTATCCATTGTTCCTAAGCTTACCCCCAAGAGTTGCCAATGACAGCTTGCCAGAAATCTGAAAGACCTATACATTTTATGGGGAGCCGTAAACTAAAAAAAGTGGGCAAGCAGCTGGGGGAGGTCAGAAGATAAGACAGATTATTCTGTCTTGGATCAAGCCAAGCTTTTCCATTGCAAAATTTCAAGGTGGATAGGCACTGTGCAAAGTGAAAGGCTCAACTGAGGTGGGAAGCAAAGTTCAGCAATAGGTAAGCATGTTTTTCCTCCCTAATTCTGAGAAAGAGACAGTTTTTTCAAACATTCTTACATAGTTCCACAAAGATTTATTTTTTCAAGATAAAATGGCATGGCAGCTAAAGATAATCTGGCAATAGAAATTAGAGAAGTATGGTTTGTATTGGACTTTTGGCCTTTAGAGCACATCTTTTATGACTATCTGTTTTTGTAGGAAGAATAAGCCATTCTCTAGGTGATGTTATGTTAAGGTACGCTGGGAATGTTTCTCAATCCCCAAAAAGCTCTTGCAGATCCCTGCCTGAAATTTCACCATTATAGAGGCCTTTCTTTGGGCTGTTCATTACTCAGATGTTAGGGTTCCTCAGTGGAGAGAAGCTTAGTGTGATGAAAACAGCACTGGGATTGGAATGAAAAGACCTCTGTTTGAGTTCCAGTTTTATAACTTATTAACTTTAAGACTTTGGGTAAACCACTGAATCTCTTTGAATCCTTGGGTTTTTTATGTGCAAAATAGAGGAAATGATTATATCTACTTCATTGGGTTATTGGGATGAGGAAATTAAATGAGACAAAATGCATAAAGTTCTCTGTCCCAGGAGAATTCATATTTCACAGGATTTAGAGTTCAAAGGATCATTAGAGATTGCCTTGTCTAAATCATTTATTTTATAGATGAAGAAACTGAAGCCCAGAGAAGTGGTGACGTGGCTGAAAGTTGCACCGATAGAAAGTAATAGAGTCAGGATGTGAGTCTAAATTCTCTGACCCCAAATAGATTACAAAACTTTCCATGAGAGAAGCCATATGACTTTAGAAAAGTCCTTTCATCTCTTGGATATATTTCCTCATAGGAAGGATTTGAGCTGGCTATTCTTTAGCTTCACTTTGGCTCTGTAATTTTCTTAAATATCTTAGGGCAAAATATTTTATAAGCTATTTTTGGATGTGAATGTTAGTTCAAAGTCCACTGTGATTGGAGAAAAAGGGATCAGATAGATTTAGAATGCCTGGTACTGCCCTAGAATGGTGAGACATCCTGGGCCACTGGGCTTGTGAATGGGGATAATATAAGGGACAGAGGAAACAGGGAGGTTAGGAGGAATAGTGTTATGAGAGGTACTAAAAGAGAACAGAAACCACATAAGCAAATGCCCCCAATCTTCCTTACAATTTTACTTCAGGCTAGCTCTCCCTCTCCCACATTGGTGCTCTCCTCTCTCGGATTTTCCACACAGGGCACACATGACTCAGGGATTGTAATCACTCTGGGGCATTGTTCCATTTGGAGATGGCTGGGCCACAGCTGGAAGGCCATCTGCCCCAAGATACTGACACATTTATGGGCCCTATAACTATTTCTGGGACTCCATTACTACAAAATCTCCTTCAAGGAGAAATGTATTTCATAATACATACATTATACCCTTTCGCTTCTTAACGATAAAACAAAGTAAAACAAACCCATCCCCAGAAATCTGAGGAGGCAAATCAGGCTTCCTGACAGGAAAAGTGAAATCTTGCTTTCCAAGTCAAACAAACTTCATTTTCCTTTCCTGTCTATATATGTGTGTGTGTGTGTGTGTGTGTGTGTGTGTGTGAATATATGTATGTGTATATATACATGTATATATGTATATATGTATGTCTATTATATAAATCATCCTCAACAGAAGAATGTCTTTTTTTAAAAATATGTTCCAAAAATGACCTTTGGGACTGGAAAAACCATCCATGTGTTCGAAAGGAGATAGAGCCATATGACTATTTTTGATGAAGAAATTTTTTGTGATGGATGAGATGCAAGATGCCAGGCAGAAATGTCTTGTATTTACCTACACAGATCCTAAATGTTCCTCGTGGGGCTCTTTTTAATTGAATTTCCATCTGTCTCCCAGGGATGCTGTCTTCGTGGAACATTAGGGGGAGGGGGAGAGGATTAGTGTACAATTCAGATAATTGAGCCTATAATGATAATTCGTCATGACTTTGCTTTGGAAAACAACAGTCTGGAAGCTCCTGCATCATCTTCTACAATGAAGGAGTTTAGAGTATGTTAAGGAAGAGGGTATAACAGGCAAAGGTGCCATTTGCAGTAAGTGCTAACTTTATATTTAAGGCTAGTTTTAGGTTTATTATGCAGATACAGATAAACCTATCAGATTCAGACTGTAAGTTCAATAAACTCATTGCCACTTTGAATTCTCATTTTAGGATGGTAGGGTTTAGTATTGCAAGGGCCTTCGAGATCACCTCAGGATAAGTTAAAGGAACTGATATAACTACAGAATCATTTTTCACTCTTCCTTCTTCCTTACTCCTCCATATTCAATCAAGTCCTACTGATTGCCTCTATGACCTGTCCTGTATCTGTTCCTTTCTCCCCACCTCTTACCGAGACAGCTGCAATAGCTTCTTATTTGTTCTTCTTGATTTCAAGCCTCTCCACCTTCTAAGCTGTAAACTGCCAAAATGATATTCTTAAGTCACAGGTCTGATTATATCACTTCCCTTTTTGAAAACCTTCCATGGATCCCTATTGCCTCTAAAATAACATATAAACTTCTTAGCCTAACATTTAAGGCCCTCCGCAATCTAATTCTAGCTTATCTTTTCACTCTTATTTGAAATTCTCATTTCACCAAAAAAATATACCATTTTGGGCTTTGTTGTGAGGCAGTGCTTCCAAGAATAAGAGGGCAACAGGCCCATTCTATTCTGTCCTGGTCAGATAGCATCTGGGCTTAGTTCTGGATTCCACAACTGAAGAAAAAAAAAACACTGATAGTCTGGAGATTATCCAGAGGATAAGCAGGATGAAGAAAGACCTCTAGTCTATGCCATTGGAACAGAGGTTAGAGGTAATAGGAATGCAAATCTGGGGAAGAGAAGATGAAGCGTATGATAGGATTGGAACAAAGGGTGGAATGATATTTGTCTCCAATTATATGAAGGAATGTCAGGTGGAAGGAGGATTAGATTTATTTTATTTAACTCCAAAGGACAGAACCATGAGTAATGGTTTGAAACTGTAATGAGGCAAAATCTAGGCTTCATGTCAGGGAAAAAAATGTAACAATAAAAATAAAATATGACCTCACCTCCTTGAAGGTCTTCAGGTAAAGGGTAGCTGATCATGTACCGAATATTTTGTAGTGGGAATCCTTTTTCTGGTATGTTGGATTAGGTATTTGGTGAGGCCCCATTCAAATGCAAAAATGTGATGCCATTTCTTCTGATTACCAGTTATATCTGTTCCCTGAACTGGGATATTCTATTGGCTATGCTTAGAGTTAACTCTCTCCTCATCTCCACCTCCTAAAATTCTCCTTTTCTTTCCGAGGTGCAGCTTAGGAGCCATTTTCCTCCTTGATATTACATTGCATCACACTCATGTGTGTACAGGTCATGGCCCTCCAACACAATGTAAGCTCCCTGGGGACTGGACCTCTTCCATTTTTGTCTCCATATCTTATGTAACCACCACAGTGCCTCGCACATGGTAGGCGCTAATAAATATAGATTCCCCGCCCCCCCACCCCGCTTGAATTAATTTGGAGAAGAGAAGACAAAAGGGCAACATGACATTAGTATTTACAAAGCTATCTTTTGGAGCAGATAGTCATAGATTTTGAGCTGGAAGGGGCCTTAGAATTCATGTAGTTGAAAGTCCCAATTTGATAGATGAAGAAACTGAGGCCCAGTGAAGTTTAATCACTTGCACAAGGTGATGCAATAAATATTTGGCAGAATAGAATGGATTCCAATCCTGGTCTTCTGATTTCCAAATTCATTGTGTTCTCTCCACTATGACACTGAGGGGTTGTATTTGGCTCATTGTTACATAGTTTGTAGGTGTCATACGTTGGGTCAAATTGACTCCTTCCTAACTCCAAGACCACCTTCCTCTAAGCAATGCTACTTTTCTGTATTGTGCCAATTAAAAAATTCAAGAGCCATAATTTCTGGGTAATTAGTCATTTTATTAATAATGCTAGCATTTTAATAAAAGGTCAGTGGCACTCTCAAATGTCAAAGGCAATCATGGCGCTGTGCTTACAGCTTATATACCCTTGAAAGAGGGGTATTCCTGAGAGTGGCAATCAAGTCTGATTGGTTAACAATCAGAGGGGAATTGAGATTACAATGAGGGTCTGGACCTATTCTAATGAATTTTGATTACATCATTTACTTCTAAGTTACCCCTAACCTTGGACAATCTAAATAAAGAATCTACATCTCCTACCCAAGCCTGAACAGAAGACAATGGGCTGGGAGTATCAATAATGTCCTTCAAGGGACTGAACTTTGAAATGAGGACTGTAGGAAAAAGGGTGGGTGGGGGAATCTGGATAACCATTGGTTATTAATCATCATTTCTCTCAGTATCAGGGATTAAAATTTTTCAGCTGTGTTCCAGAGGCCAATGGGTGGAAATTGAAGAAAGGAAGATTTTGGTTTGTGGTAAGGTAAAAAACAGAAACAAAAACAATAAAAAAAACCTTACTGATAAGTAGAGCTGCTGAAAAGTGGAATGACATTCCTTGGAAGGTAGTGGGTTTCCCTATTCCCCTAGCAGAAGATTTTCAATCAGAAGTTAGGAAGCTCCATGTTGAGTACATTGGAGAGCGATTTCTTGTTCAGGTAGTTGTTGCACTAAATGGGCTATAAGGTCTCTTTCTGCTCTTGAATTCTGCTATAGCTCAATCCTTTTGTTTCATGGGCTCATTCAGATGAAGTCACTCACCCTAGGCAATGGATGTAGTGTCAGGACTGAGGCTTGAACCTGGATAAGATAGATTTATGAAATGGTGGGGGTTTTTCAAGACAGGTAGACTAAGAGCTTGAGTAGGGCAGCCAATTAAGAACAAGTTATTCTAGTTTCAATAAGAAATCTTCATATTGAAGCCAGTAATTGCACTGGGGCTTCATGTTTCAGGCTAGAGAATGATTTCCAGTTTATAGTTTATTTAAACCTCTTTCCAAGGATTCCAGATGTTCCAAGAGACATTTTGTCGTTATTTAGAAGTATGTGAGAAATTTTGGTCCTTTTTCAACAGAGAAGCAAGGCAAATGCAGTAAAATAAACTGCTTTCCATGTTTCATAGGGCAAAAGTCATTTGTTCAAAGTAATCCATAGCCCAGCATTTTCTAAATAAGTAACATTTTGAATGGCAATGTTCATCTAGTCACCATTCATTATTTTATAATCCACACCATAAAGAAAGGGAATTCCCACTTTATAACCTTACCTGTTGTCTCTCCTGTAGTTCTGGTACATGCATGGTTGCTGATTAAATCATTTTCTAAGTGAGGGCAGATTATTTTATTGGGCCAAATTTGTCCCAGAAATTATAAATCTAAAAGCAGTTACCCAAAACAAGGAGAAAAGGAAATTTGGGGAGGAAAGTCCCTCCAAGAGGTAGAAGGAAAAAAGGAAAAAAAAGTGTTACTTAAAGAAAATAAGTGATGATAATGAAAACTATCCAGGTCTATTACTGTCTCCAACTAGGTCATCTGTTGCTTTTTATTAGAGAAATATTTTTCCACTATAATTCTTTTCATTATTCAGCCATTCCCTGTGTGTGTTTCTCTCTACTCCCAGGCTTCTGTTCTTTTCTACTTGATCTTTTTTTCTGCTATTTGCCTAAAAGTCTATTATTTGTCAATTTATTTTAACTGTTCCCCCACCATTTCATGTCCTAAGTCCCCCACCATGATTTCAATCATGTTATCAACTCAAATTTGAGTAATTACGACATTTCACAGAATTTTCCATTCGAAGGAATCAGAAAGATTAGAGTCCAACACTTCATTGCCTGAGAACTCCCTCTACAACATTTGCCTTTAGTGGTCAACCAACATTCCTCTGAAGACCTCAAATGAAGGAGAACCTATTATCTCCAAAGGCAGTTCATCTCACCATTTTACTCTAGGATAGCTCTAAATGTCAGGAAGATTTTCCTTACATAAATCCACCCCCATGCATAGATCCTAGATATTCTCTGTGGGGCATTAAGAACAAATTTGATCCTTCCTTTGAAAGAGTTGATCATTCAGAGAGTACCCAAAGGAGGTCAATCAGGAGTAGCTGAAGCATCTGGAAATATTTATTGTGTTATGTTTTGTTTTGTTTTGTTTACAGCTGGGCAGATTTTATATTTATCCTTCTTGAATAATACATTTTAGGATGGATATACACACACACATATAATAAATATGTATACACACACACATATATACTATATATATATTGTTGACCTGAAAGTTTGGTTAAAGGAGGCAAACAGGCTAGGTGATATGTAAATTCATATAGTTTATTCCCTTGAAACTAGCAGACACATGATCATAGAATCAGAAGCAAACTTCTGATTGACTTGAGGAAGAAAGACTAGGTTTAAGTAACAATCCCAACTCCAGGCGATGATCTCCATATCATAAGAAAGGAAGTTCTTAGTTGAACAAGACAATTGTCAAGGTAGTGTCACTTAGAGATGACGATCACAAGATGCAAATGTCTCTAGAATATCAAGATAAGAGAAATCCCACTGTTCTGGTTGCAGACCTCCTGTCACCAACAGGAAAGATACCCCTTGTCAATCTTATCTGGTCTTTGAAGTTGCTGACACAAAAAGTGGCATTTTTAGAGTACAGCAAAGCAGTTTGGATGCTTTGGATATTATTGGGGCTCAAATAATCTGAAAGGATTGTCAATATACACACACACATATACATATATACATACACATACGTACACATATATACATATATGTGTGTATATTTGCATATATATATAGTATATGTGTGTGTGTGTGTGTGTGTGTGTGTGTGTGTGTGTGTGTGTAGGGATGGATCCTCTTACCTAACACATTAGCTAACCTTCCTAGATTTGTTTCATACAAAAATTGACAAACATGCCATTTACGCTTTCACCAAAGCTATTTGTCAATAGCACAGGATTATGTTGATATTGATTTATCGGTGACTGTTTTTGTTCAGTCATTCAACTAGTTCTGTTGCAGTCTAGGGGTGCTAGGAACCCTGAAATGCAAGGATACAGGGTGGGGGGCTGCATTGAAAGAACTTGACCACTTGAGCCTTCTTTCAGTCCGAGGATTGAGTTTATCAGGACATGGTTTGGGTGGGTCAGATGCCTAGTGAGTCTGCTGTTCTTGTGATGCCAATAAAAGCAGGCCAGATTTTAAGAATCTGCACATTTGATGAGGATAAAATTGATACTTTTATACAGAAAGATTGTGGGAAGATCTGGTTGGGATTAAGGAGTGGCAAGTAGCCTGGGGTGGGCCTGGTACAGACAATGAGGGCCACAATGAAAGAGCAGTTAAAATGATTACTGACTGGGACAGATAAGGCACCTCAGGTGAATGCCATGGATCTGGGTTCAGGGGGCGGGTTCCTGAAATTTGTGGGAAAGTTCAGGGGCTTTTCCTTTCAGGGGTCCAGTGCAAATCCCATTCCCCATCATTTCCAAATCTCCACATTTATCCATCTTGTGTAGAAATTTAGCACAGGAATTTTTGTCCAAGTCTTTGCTGAAATCTAAGTAAGCCATATCTACATGATTTACCTAGTTTGTCAGTCTAGTAACTTTGTCCATAAAGGAAATGTGACTAGTTTGTCATGATCTGCTTTGTGAAGTTATGTTGATTCCATTTGATGGTTGCTTCTTTTTCACTAACCATCCTTTTCATAATATGTTAAATATAGTGTGTGTGTGTATACATACACACACATGCACACATACATATACATGTAACATATATGACCTTGCTTCCTAAAATATAAATGTGAAATATAAATATATCTAGCAAAGTCACTTCCAAAGATCCATAGGATTTTCCTCAAAATAAAGTAACATTTCCCCTTCTCCAGCCTCTATGTCACTTTTCCATTCTCCATGCTCTTTCTAAAACCACTAATAATGGCTTAATCACATCTGTTAGTTTTTTCAGGACTGTGGGATGTAGCTTCTGTGAGACTTGTGACTTGAAATTGTCAACGGCAGTTATGTCCTATTTTCCTCTTTAGCTTAAGGTTCAGCACCCATTTGGCCTCTTTTGCTCAGTCATTTCCACTCTAAATATATGACTTTGAGGCAAAGAAAACAGAAGTAGCGTAAGTATTCAATATTTATCCTTTCTCCATGTGGTTTGCTGTCATCATTCCATCCACCCTGAGGCCCAATTCCTTCTTTGACACTATGTTCCCCCAAAAGAACTTTAAGAAAAGACCTCTTGACTGTGTTTAGCATTCCTTAACAGGCTTAGCTCATTTTGGCATTAGCACTTGACACCATTCTTATCCTCTCCCATTGTCCTACAAAATTCCGATTTTCTGGAGAAGGAAGTCCTTATGCACCTCACACACTACTCATTCCTTGCTGGGGCGTCTGAGAACAACAGGCTACTCAGAAAGATGCGCTCGATTCATATTTAATGTGTCTTCAGATTTTGAGCCGAGCGTCCTTTCGTTGTCCTTGTATCCGGTATTGTAACATCCTGAAGTATTACTGCTTTTTAATGCATGCAAAAAGGACGGATCACCAGACTCCAGCTCTCTGTGATCTGATATCATGTTGACACTCAATTCAAAGGAAGATGTGTACCATCTGGAAGCAATAGAGACTTTTAGTACACTTTACAGAATGATTGGCTTCAGTTTATAAATTCATTTAATACACAGAACGGCCTTGCCCCCTTTCTGATCTCTGAGATAGACTGCTTCTGGTACATTGTCTGGTTTGATTCTCACTCATGACAACTCATATTAGAATTCCCTATCCATGTCTTTTGAAAGAGTGTGGGCACTGATTCTCTAATCCTGTCCATCCCCCTCTGAAACCAAAATTACAGGAACACCTGCTATAATCCTCTTCCTTTGCCCCACTAACCCATCTGGGTGGTTAGAACTTCTCAGTCAGAATACAAGTTCTCAGTTCTCTACTATTGCTCCCAACATGTTTCACAAATATGCATCACCATCAAATGCTCTCTTCAAAACCTTAGCAACAATAGTCCCAAACAAAGCAAAACATCCTGACTTTCTGACCCTGGTACAAAATTGAACATCTGAATTGAGCTGAGTTCACCAACTTTCTTTTGAGGGAAAGAAGACAGAAAGGGGTGAAATCAGATGTGAGAAAACTGTAGCCATTTTTCAAATCAGCAGAGTCATGTTTCCAAAGAATTTAAGCACTTTCAATTAGGATTGATCCATCCAAATGGATACCAGTTGACACATGTTACATAGAGTTCATACTCCTCTTTGAAAATTTGGGAAGGATTTGTGACTTCGTCAGCAGAGGGAACTTGTGGAATGGGAACTCCCTCCACCAGCTAAAGATTTTGGTCCATCTGTCATTTAATAGATAAGTCTTGGGGATTTGCCTGAGATACAAGAAAGTGAAGTGACTTATTCAGCTCTAAATAGTGGCAGAGATAGGATTTGAATTAGGGTTGTCTTGACTCTAAGCCTAGGGTTCTATTCATCATGATACATTATTTGTATGGTTTCTTTTTGTGTGTGTACCTATCTATATCCATATGTAAGATAATGTTCCATAACCATCAGATATTATCCCTGCCCTCTTCCCTTCCCACCCCCCCCCTCCAAATATTTCTACAGCTCTAAGAAAAGTATAGCAAGTTTTAGTAACAAGTTTATTTCTGGTCTCTCTAGTTTAACATCATCCCAAGATATGTTCTGGAATATATCTAAACCTGAATCCATTCTCATAATATGGAGGAGAAAGTCAAGGACAGTTTAGGTGACTTGCCCAAGGCCACACAAGTAGTAAACATCAGAGGCTAGATTTGAACCATGTTCTTTTGAATCTAGAATCAGTTCTCTTACTATTGTACTATGACCACTTCAGTATTTGGGAAGCAATGTGGTAAACTGGAAGGAACATTATATTTGGAGCTAGAAGACTTAGGTTTGAGTTCTGGCCTCATTTTTACTAGTCATAGGAGCCTCAATTTATTCCTTTCTAAAAGGGCTACCTTCTTTACAGGGTTGTTGTGAGGATTAAATGAAACAGTGGATATGTAAGTGCTTAAAGTGTTCATTAAAATTATCTTTATTTATCAGCTTGTGCTTCTTCCTTAAAGCTTGAGCACAAAAAGGAACTGAGTAGATTTGATCTGAAACCAAGAAAAAAATTAAAAGACTGAATTTTCTAATTGAATTCCTGAGTAGGCCCCAATCAATATACACATGAAAAAGGTTTGGGGCAAAAGGGAATTAATAGTTGCCTTGCTGTTATTAAGATTTTCTTTTTTAAATTTGGAATGCAAAGGGCAGCTTCTCCTTCAGATGATACACATGATGTCAAGCATGATGAGAAATTTGCCAGCAATCAGGAGATTTTTTTTTATTTAGCACATGAAAAATTATTTAAGATCGGGGAGTGAGCTTATGAGTTCTATTCCATGTATTTGCCAGCAGGAAAAATCACCAGTTAGGATGAGGAAGCAGGCTATCCACAAAGGATTTCTAAAAGGCTGAAAGTTCATTAAGTATCTTCTCTAAAAACTGATAGTATTGAGTATATTCCTGGAGTGGAGGGAGAGGATAGGAGGTAGAAGGGTGTAAAAGGTGTTGTGTTTGTCCTTCATTCTCAAAGAGGACCATGACTTCAGGGAAATGATGACATGATTTGCAGTTGATTTTGATTGAAGTGAGGGAGGACTGAGAAAGGTCGCCAGCCTCACTTTCTCCTCCAGGGCCATCTGGGTCCAGTGGCCTGATATTCACCAGGGTGACTGGAGGGAAGGGTCCAATATTATGGCTATAATGAAAATACTAAGTCTCTGAAAGGTATTGAACAGAAGCAGTTGCTATTCTCCAAAACAAAGTAGTATTCCTAGAACTACACATGATTCTTTCTTGCCATTTCCTTCTCAGGATCCACTCCTAGGAATCCTACAAGAAAAGAATTAGAGACATATGAAACCTTTCTTTTTCTCCATGAACTGAAGGCAACCAAACACTTCAAGATGTGATCAGAAGTCGATTTCCAGAAAGCTGGTTGAGAATAGGATGTGCCTTGGGGCCTTTTCTGGTGGGCCAGGAAGGCTAGGCAAGCCCCGATACTGGCACTCTGCACTGACGAAGCTGTTGGACTCATCAGCTCAAGGCCCAGCAGGCGCTGCCTTTGATTATTCTCAGTGCATATTATATTAAGAATAAATTGGCAGCCTCAATAGGGGTTTATAGCATACATCTGGCAAAACGATATCCTGTTGAGAACATTTTAAAGTTGGCAGAAGTGGATTTTAAAGTTGTCTGTCATGTTGTACACTCATTTAAGGAATTCTGACCTCATTCTGGAAGCACCTTTTTCCAAAAAGTGGCTCTTAATGAAGTAACAAGATCTGTCACTTAGTAGGTTCCTTCCCTTTATTGATTTCAACTCAATTTAAAAGATATTTCTTAAGCACATTTGTTATATGCAAGACACTAGGATCTATTTGTGTCAAGGAGGCACAAATGGGAACTACAACAAGTACGGTGACCACCACCATGCCAATAGCAATGCTGTTACCAACTGTAAGGGGCAATGGGAAGGCAGCTTAGTTCAAAGGAGAGAGTACTGACTGGAAACAAATGACCTGGATTAGAAATCGCACCTCTGACACTAACTATTTGGTTGACTTTGGGAAAGTCACTGAACCTCCTGAGCCTCAGGACACACAGTGCATACAACAGTGGACTGGAGTCAGGAAGATCTGAGTTCAAATCCAACCTCAGATACTTACCAGCTCTATGACCATGGGCAAGGGCAAGAATATTTGTATCAGTTTCTTCATCTGTAAAATGGAAAAAAAATAGCACCTACATCCCATGGCTTGGGAAACAATTAAATGAGATATTTATGAAGTACTTTGTGATTCCGTCTAAAATATATAAGTATATGTCTATAACATATAGAATAAAAAGAGACAAGCTATTACATACATACTTACTTTTATTATTATGCCTCTGAGGCCCATTCAAAATCTATAAACCTGTGGTTTTATCAAGGTAGGGATTTCCATTTAGCTATTTACACTAACAGTCTAAGGAAGTTTGCTGGAGTAACTTAGCAGTTAGGAGACTTGGCCAGGCTCATCCAGCCAATGTATATTTGAGCTTCCTGAGACAAGGTCTTCCTGATTCTGGCAGATTCTCTTTCCACAGTCCATCTGTGTCATCTGTATGTGGCATCTAAATGAAAAATGATGATGCAAAGTAGAAAGTCATATAGCCAGGGAAGAGATTAAGTTAATTTCAAAAAATATTCAATATCCTCCTATCATGTAAGTGGCAGGGGTGTAGGTGCTAGGGACTAAATATTAAAATGGAGCTGTGATGTCCAATGATACAAATTGCAATCCATCCATGTTTGCCCATCCTGTGCTGCTCTTGTCCATGTTCTCCCTGAAATTTGCCACAGGAAGTACACCCAGACCACCCAATGTGTTGGAGCTCTTTGGAAGCCCATCTGTTAATCTTCACCCTTCTCATGCGACCACCCTATATGGTCTTTTTATTATACGGGATTGAAGAGGGGTGGAGAATAGATGGAAGCTGGAAAGAAGAGAGGAGACTAAGCATTTGTTAAGTGCCTACTGTATGTCAAGCATTGTGCTAAACTCCTTATAAATATTATCTCATTTACTCCTCACAACAACCCTGAGAGGTAGGTACTATTATTGTAATCCCCATTTGAGAAAACTGAGTTTAAGTAACTTGTGTAGGGTCACATACCCAATAAGGGTCTGAGGACAGATTTGAATTCAGGTCCCTTGTGCCAACTAGCTGTCTCTCTAAAAAAAGGGTGGGGAGCAAAAATAGTCTCTGACTTCAATAAGCTCATACTATACTGACATGTAAAAAATATTCTAGAAAAATTTGTAGAGAGAAAGAACACTCTTACCTGGGAGCACCTTGAAGAAAGAGAAGGATTTGATCAGGTGGGGATGAGGGAGGCATTCCGGGCATGAAAGTCCATTTGTGTGAATGTGAGCATGAGAGATGACAGAATGAGATTGGGGAATAGGCCAATGTGGTTGAAAAACAGAGCAATTAAAGAATATAGAATGAAATAAAGCTATAAAGCTAGGGTGGCATCAGACTGTGACCTTGACTGTAAATGAAGGAATTTTCCCAGTTCTTTATATTACCTTCCTCATCTAAGTGAATCGTTGGCATTTCCAGAAATTTCATTCACATCTTTAGCACAGTCTCTCAAAGCCTTACCTCATTTTGGGAAGAAAACTCAAGGAACTACATGGGATCTGAATATTAGAATCTAAGCGATTTCAAGGGTTTTTATTTCAGTCTAATATAATAGTATAGTATATTAAAACAAAACAAAACTACAACAACAACAACAACAAACACCTTTGGACTTGAAATCAGAGGTTCAAATTCTAGCTCTCCCACTTCTTAACTAAATCACCTTGGGCAAAATATTTCACCTTTCTTAGACTCAGTTTCTTTTTCTATAAAACGAATGTGTTGGACCACATGATATACATGGCTCCTTCCAGCTATTAATCTTATGATTTTTTTCAGATTCTCTAAAGTTAATTATCAGTCTAGACTGGGGAAGCCCATTGATTTGGTTTGGAGTGTGATTTCATTTTTAATATAGTAGTTCTGAAATCAGCCCACTGAGTTTTAAGGGAGTCTTCTTTTGGCTTCTGAGTGTTTGGTTTAGCAAAGAGACTGTGCTGATAATTATAACTACCAAAGAGAGAATTAGACAGTGAGCTCTTGAGGCCAGGAACTTTCTCCCCCACTTTCTTTGAATCCTGAGTCCTTAGCATAGTGTCTGGCACATAGTAGGCATCTAAAAATTCTCATTAAACAAACAAGCGAAAAAGGGGCAGCTAAGTGGTACAGCAATAGAGCACCAGCCCTGGAGTCACTTGACTTGCTAGGTGTGTGACCTTGGGCAAGTCACTTAATCCCAATTGCCTTGCCTTACCCCTTCAAAAAACAAAAACAAAAACAACAAAAAATACTTGTTGACTGACTGAAAGAATATGGCTCAGTGCAAAGTTCTTGGGGGGTGGAGCCAAGATGGAGGTGTGAAAACAGGGACTCACTTGAGCTCTTCCTCAAATCCCTCCAAACACCTGTAAAATATGACTCTAAACAAATTCTAGAGCTACAGAACCCACAAAATGACACAATCTCCAGCCCAAGATGTCTTGGATAGTCGCTAGGAAGTGTCTATCACACCACCCTGGGAGCAGAGCACAGCTCAGCATAGGCTGTGCCAGCACAGACCAGAGTGGAGCAGAATGGGTGGAGCAGGCTTCAGGGCACTGAATCACTGGCAGCTGTACTGTTTTTCAGACTTCTCAACCCATAAATACCAAAGACGACATAGCAGGTCAGTGGAAAAACTATTGGACCTAGATAAAAGAAGGGCGTGGTCTATCCACAGCCCCAGGGTGGTAGAGGTGGATGAGGCCACAGTGGCGGCAGCAGCAATGGCTCTTTCCAGAGCTCTAGGCCCACAGATGATGGGGGTAATCAAGCGGCTGAAAAGAGTGGGACTGCAGGGACCTCTTTGCTGGTGCTGAGGCAAGGTTCTCTCGCTTTACCCTGCTTGGATCTGGGTCACAGTCCTGGTTGGCAGTCCTTGGTGGAGGAGGAGCACTGGTGTGGCAGAGCTTGCGGTGGATGTGGAGAGGGTTACACTCATGGTAGTTACAGGGCAGAAAGGAGTGCTTGCACTCACAGACCAGAGCACAGGCCAGGAGAGGAGTATCATACTACTTCAGAATAGAAGTAGCTCTGAAAACAGCAGCACAAAACCCCTGAAACTTGGGACAGAGCACTCTCCATTCTGGAATCAGTGATACTCTGACAAAGAGCTCAAAAGTCAAGTAATTGGCTGGAGAAATGAGCAGACAGCATAAAAGGACTTGGACTATAGAATCTTACTTTGGTGACAAAGAAGATCAAAACATATAGCCAGAAGAAGTCAACAAAGTCAAAGATCCTGCATCAAAAGCCTCCAAAAAAATATGAATTGGTCTCAGGCCATGGAAGAGCGCAAAAAGGATTTTGAAAACCAATTAAGATAAGCAGAGGAAAAATTGAGAAGAGAAATGAGAGTGATACAAGAAAATCATGAAAATCATGAAAAACTAGTTAACGCCTTGCTAAAGGAGACCCCCCAAAATATTGAAGAAAATAACATCTTAAAAATAGACTAACCCAAATGGCAAAAGAGCTCCAAAAAGACAATGATGAGAAAAATGCCTTGGAAGGCAGAATTAGCCAAATGGAAAAGGAGGTCCAAAAGATCATTGAAGAAAATAATGCCTTAAAAATTAGAATGGAGCAAATGGAAGCTAGTGAGTTCATGAGAAATCAAGAAATTATAAAACAGAACCAAAAGAAAGAAAAATGGAAGACAGTGTGAAATATCTTATTGGAAAAACCACTGACCTGGAAAATAGGTCCAGGAGAGATAATTTAAAAATTATTGGACTACCTGAAAGCCATGATCAAAAAGAGCCTAGATATCCTCTTTCAAAAAATTATCAAAAAAAACCCTCCCCTGATATTCTAGAACCAGAGGGTAAAATAGAAATTGAAAGAATCCACTGATTGCCTCCTGAAAAAGATCTCAAGAAGAAAACTCTTAGGAATATTATAACAAAATTTCAGAGTTCCTAGGACAAGGAGAAAATATTGCAAGCAGCCAGAAAGTATTCAGGTATTGTGGAAACACAATCAGGATAACACAAGATCTAGCAGCTTCTACATTAAGGGATCAAAGGGTTTGGAATGTGATATTCTGGAGGTCAAAAGAGCTGAGGTTGAAACAAAGAATCACCTACCCAGCAAAACTGAGTATAACGCTCCAAAATATGGATTTTCGATGATAGAGAGGACTTTCAAGCATTCTTGATGAAAAGATGAGAGCTGAATAGAAAATTTGACTTTCAAATATAAGAATTAGGAGAAGCCTGAAAAGGTAAGCAGGAAGGAGAGATCATAAGGGACTTATTAAAGTTGAACTGTTTTGTGTACATTCCTACATGGAAAGGGGATATTTGTAACTCATGTGACCTTTCTCAGTATTAGGGTAGTTGAAAGGAATATACATATATACAGACAGAGGGCTCAGGGTAAGCTCAATATGAAGGAATGATATCTAAAAAAAAAATAAGATTAAGGGCAAGAGAGGAATACACTAGGAGAAGGAGAAAGGGAGAGATAGAATGGGGTAATTTATTTCACATAAAAGAGGCAAAAAAAGCTTTTATAATGGAAAGGAAGAGGGGATAGGTGAGAAGGAATGGATGAACCTTACTCTCACTGGATTTGGCTTAAGGAGAGAATAAAATACACACTCAATTGGGCATCTTACCCTACAGGAAAGTAGGGAGGAAAGGGATGTGAGGGAGGGATGATAGAAGGGAGGAAAGATTGGGGGAGAAGGTAGTCAAAAGCAAACACTTCTGAAAAGGGACAGGGTCAAAAGAGAAAATTGAATAAAGGGGGACAAAATAGGATGAAGAGAAATATAGTTAGTCTTTCACAACATGACTATTATGGAAGTGTTTTGCATAATGATACATGTATAAGCTTTATTGAATTGCTTGCCTTCTCAAGGAGGGTGGGTGGGGAGGTAAGAAGGGAGAGAATTTGTAACTCAAAGCTCTAAAAACAAATGCTAAAAAAATTGTTTTTACGTGCAACTGGGAAATAAGATATACAGGCAATAGGGTATAGAAATCTATCTTGCCCTACAAGACAGTAAGGGGAAAAGTGATAAGGGTGGGGAGTGGGATGATACAAGGGAGAGCAGACTGGGGAAAGGGGCAATCAGAATATATGCCACCTTGGGGTGGAGGGGAATGTAGAGATGAGAAGAAGATTTGTAACTCAAAATCTTGTGGAAATGAATGTTGAAAACTAAAAATAAATTTAAAAATAAAAAAAAGAAAGTTCTCAGCATGGAGTCAGGAGAAAGAAACAAATGAACAGAACCTTTGTCTCTATTTGGAACCTCTAGGTAAAAGTCTTTTGAAAAGCCCACATCAGGAATCAGGATGGTCTTGCTGTAAGGAGCTATCTTCTCCAAAATGTTCTTTAGTAGTTGCAGTGTGGTCCTCCTTAAGTATATCTGCACCAACGTGGAACACAGACATCCCTGTGGGGTCCATTCCTGAAAATTCATCTTAAATCTTGCTTCCGGCATTTGATACCTATATGATCATGAGATAAGTTTGGTAATCTGCTATGTTTAATCTGTAAAATAGGGATAGTTCTCTCAGAAGCAACTCAAAGGACTATTGCCATGGTCAGCTGAGATAATCCCTCCAATATGCATTGCAAGTTGTAAAGTGCTGTAGAAATATCAGCCGTTACCAGTCTCACATTTGAAATCATTCCTCTGCCCAAAGGTCTGGAGCTTGGTACCTTCTCTCTTTCCAACAAAGGCCCTTATGCTCTGGACCTATGCATGTAGTGACTAGATTCAGTCTTGGAGGAACCTAGTATTAAATGAGAAGGGTTAGGCTTCTTTTCTCAAACTTTTTTGGTTCTTTATAGTCCAACTTCATAATCTCAAGGAAATATTACTTAGAATTTAGATATTGGCTCATGGCTAGGTCTTACACAAAGTGGACAGTAGAAAGGCACTCAAAGTACAATGCGGATCAGGTAAAGGGCAACTACTGATTTCCTCCGTGCCAAAATATGCTTAGTGTAACACCTAAAAATTAGCATTGACAAAAATCCCCAAATAAAATATACTTAACTTATATATTCTCCTATCTTCTTCTGGAACTTGACACGTAAATCATCAAGATGTTGCAATTTACAGGACTGCTGAAGAGGCATTTTACATTTTTATCTCGCCTCTGCACTGTCCAAATAATTCCATGCAGCTCTATTGTGGCAAGTTTGGCTAGAGAGATCAGCTCCTGCTCTGGTCAATAGTCTTCTTCCCTGATGCAGAAATCCCCCTTGCCTCAAATCTGCTTGGACCGAGGGACTCTCTGTGGAAAACCTGCAGCCCTGAGGCCACATGTGGCCCTCTAGGTCCTCAAATGTGTACCTTTGACTGAATCTAAACTTCACAGACCAAATCCCCTTTATAAAAGGATTTGTTCTGTAAAACTTGGAGTCAGTCAAATGGCCATACCCCTGTATAGGATCTCTGATATTTGTAAAATTGCCTCTAGGGCTGGACATATCTGATTCAAAATTAAGATTTAATCACCTGTTCTTCTGAAAGCAAAATCAAAAACCAAAAACAAAACATCTAGGATTCCCAAGGCCCAGGCTTAGATTAATTATCCAATCACGAGCTCTAGCTGTTGTGAGGGAGCATTCACCATACTGCTAGGGTGCAGGACAAAGCTTTCCTCTGCCCGCATACCTCATGGTGGAGTTAAAGACAGTCCTCACATGATCCACAGAAGAAGAAATAAGGGGTAGGTAGCCTTTAATATTCACTGAGTGAACAACTCTTCCTGTTCAAAGCTCAATGAGGGGGGAAAGCTTCAGCATTTCATAGTGCAAAGCCTTTCAAAACTGCTTCACAGGTATTCTTTGAGCCTTGGAAATTTCCCAGAAAGTTCCCATGCATGCTCCATCATATGGGCCCAATAAATTACTTCACATACGTGCTCCCTTGATGCCTTGGTTTCATTGTTATTATTATTGTAGTAGTAATACTAATAGTAGTGGTAATAGTACTAGTAGTAGTAGCAGCAGCAGCAGCAGCAGTCTTGAAAAAGTTCAACCCTGGAGGAAGCTGACCCCTAAAAGAAAGGTATTTTTACTCATATTCTCTGGCTCTTGATGCCCCCACCTATTATCCCCAGGTTGAAAAAAAAATCACTTAAATCTTAGGTTCATCATGTCTAGGATTTCCAAAGGTGGAGTAGAAAGGTGCTCAATGTATTATGGAGATTTAGGTATATGACAGTTATTTATTTCCTCTTAAAAAAAAGAAGAAATTTATAAGATACAAAGAAAAGCATGCATTGGCAAAGATTTAAATATGAACTAGTAGCAAAATATCCTGCAAATTACAAAATATGAAAGATTATGTGAAGTTGTTGAATCAACATCTCATCTTTACCTCCATTTGGAACAGACTCCTCCAGGTAAATATCTTATGACAAGGCCAGTTCAGGAATCAAACTCCTCTTCCTGTCAGGAGGCATCTTCTCCAAGAAGCTCTTTAGTAAGTACAATGTGCTCCTCCCTAAGTGCATCTGGTACCAACTAGGAACTCAGACATCCCTGAGGTGGCTGTTCCTGAAAATTCAGCTCTCAGGATCCCCATTGAGGCACCTATGCTCAGGGAGAGAAATAAGAAGCAAAAAAGGTAACCAGAGGCCGAAGATAATGTACTCCGGACTTCATGGATGACCTCCCCTCTAGAGGCTATAGTCAAACTTTTTATATTTCTGCTACCTCTTGTGAAGAGGGGGAGAGAGAGAAAGAGAAAGAGAGAGGAAGTGATAGACAGACAGACAGATGGATACAGAGAGGCAGAGACAGAGAGAAACATAGAGACAGAGATAAAGATAGAGACAGAGAGACATAATATAGAGGTTGGAAAAGAGAGCCCCAGAGGGCAGAGTCACTGCTTTTAAGGTCTACTAAGTGGCAGTTTTTCCAGATTGGGTGGTCAATCCTCCACTATAGTTATCACCAAAATGTTTGTTCCATCATCTGAAAGCTCCAAGCCCCTCAGCTCTGGGCTAGAACATGTATGGCCCACTGGGAGTAGTGTTGGATCTCATACATTGGGCAAGAGCATTCTCTTGTATGCCACCATCATACTATTCCCTCCCATTCCTCAATCACATCTTCTTTGTAGAGATGAAATAACTAACAATGGTTCGGTTAAGTTGTGTGACTTGCCCACAGGCATTAAGTAAATAAATGCTAGAGCTGAGATTTGAATGTAGGTCTCTAAAGGGACAAATCCAGTAATCATTCTGTTACAACATACTGCCATGTTATTTCCCATTGGGTTTCATCCCTAATGTTTCCCACTCTGTAGCAACTAACTGAGGCAAACTGAGGTGAAGAGAGAGAATGAGAGAGAGAGAGAGAGAGAGAGAGAGAGAAAGAGATATGTGAGTATTAAAGTGAAAACTGAAAGGCAAAATCAGCAATGGGGTCATTTTATCTGAAATGTTTCACAATGTGTTCACTTTTAGCCTTAGAGACCCTTCTCTGCAACGATTAGGAGACTAATAACCATCAGCAATGACTTCCATAAAGGTTTCCCTTTGCCCAGTTTTGAAGGACTTCCCTTAATAACAAAATGGGGGAAAGAAACAGGACCATAAATTATTCACAAAGTAACAACACATGCCTGGGAATTTGTTTTTAAATGTATAAACTAAAATGCAAAGGATTAACAAGGAAACCAATCATATTGAAGTTCAGTTATCAAAATATTAAGAAAAATCAAATTCACTTGCTTCAGTTTTAGAACCACTGCTATAGTGATCCTTTCTCTTTCCTAACTGAGAGATCTAATCAATGCCAATTTTCATCTATTTTCATTGCCATTTAACTCTGGAAACTTTATTCATTTTACTATCCTTAAGGGAGGCTATCTTTTTGCTGTTCTCTTTTATTTCTGGGGACTTCCAGATTTTCATTTTTTCGATATTCTCCCCCACCCACTGCCAAAGAAAGAATTAACAGAAAACTGGGGTATGGATATTTACTTTGGCTGCTAAGAGTCATAAACTTTCTTTTCCTTTTCCTGTTTGAAAAGTGTATCAGGAATGTTAAATGAAAAGAATAAAAGAGATCCCAGTAAGTCATTACATAAAAGTTCCCAGGTGGCTGAGGGTCTAATCAGACAGATGTAAATATCCATTTGTCGGCAATGGGGGATTAAAAGATGCAAGGTCTTTTTTTTTTTTCAATCAGTATGGTGGCACTTGCAAAATAATGCAAGTTCCTCATTTGAAACGATCTTTGGTTGACACTTGTACCCTAGTGGAACCTGCATCCCATTTTGTGAGCAGGCGTTGAGCCAACCTTGCAAATGGGTGTAAGCACAGGCAGCCAAGCCTTCCTAACTGACATGCATTGATTATGCAGAATATTAAGCTAGTAAAGTTGAAACAGTCATCTGTCCTGAGCTTCTGTGCTGGCCATGATGGGGATGGTCTGTCATGAGTCCAGCTCTCAGCTTAATTAATTCCAAAAATAAGAATTCACTTCAGCAGTGGGTTGCAGCAAATTAATTTGCATAATAAATTAGAATAGGTGTCCTTACCAATGGAGAAGAGGAGATGGTCTTTCTCCCTGTATGGCTGTATCTCTACACAGAGAGAGATAAGGAGTATAATAAAATCACCCTGCTTTGGCTTTTGGTTCACTGTTCCCCTAGAATGGGTATGATTCCAAGAAATATCTGAATTTCACTCGTGTTTGCCAGGAGAACAATGGAGCCTGGGACATAGCTATTTCTAGGCATTCAGACATTTTGGGTTTTTTGTTTGTTTGTTTTGTTTTCACTGAAGAAATATTTTTTAAAAAAATGCATGGCCTGTGAGCATGCACTTAACATATTGTTGTCACTGGCTCAGACTCTGTTGAGTCAACTTCCTCAATACTGATTTCTTCTGGAATTAACTCCCGTGGCCCCTGGCTTTTGAATCACCTTGGTCCCTTGCCAGGGAGGATCAAAGCCAAATCTCATTCATGCTGAATGGAGGAGATAGCAATAATCCTTTTTTGTTGTTGTTTGGCAGATGGAGTTGGATCACTTGGGTTCCGTGGGCACTGTAGCTGTATTAAAGATATCGCATATGGATTCTGTGGAATACCCATGGACAATGAGGAGAGGGACCTTGTGGCCATGCCTAGAGATCCAGGGATATGTAAGCCAAGACATCAAGTCACAGAGACTTCATGCTGCCCACTTCTATTCAAGCAATGTCCCCATACAACCATCTCCCAACGAGCTTCATGTTTGTCTTCTGTATTTCATTTATAAAAGTAAATTCAGTGCTTGGACTTCTGGGTATATAAGGCAAACAATGAGACATCATACATTTCAATTCCAATGTGAGCCAGTGGGACTCTACACCAAATCAGGCAAAAGCCTGACTAGTAAGAAGGGATAAACATTTATCAAGAGAATATATTAGAAAGAGATGAAATAGAGAAATAGGTAAGAGTACAAATCATATATCCAATACCTTTGCAGCCTCTAACTGTATTTGCGGAACTCTATTTGAAGAATACAGGCTGCATGATAGGTTTCTTAAAGGCAATATAAGGATGGAATGAAATAAGAGTGGACTTGTGTCTGTGGGATAACTCTGGATTAACAATAATAGCATAGGCCCTGGGACAGTGATTTCATTGGAATAGGAAGTTCCAAATTGAAAGGACTCTCTCCACCCCTATAAATCATCCAGTCTCTGTGCCTTGGTTTTTGAGTGTTGCCTAGAGCACTGAAAGGTTGTGACCTGTCTAAAGCTACATGGTCATGAGGTGCCAGAGTCAGGATTGGAAAGCAGGTCTTTCTTATTTTGTGGAGGGTTTTCTGGCCTCTACACAACACTGCCTCTATAATTCACATCCATAGTGTTTTAAATACATTACTTGACTTTACAACATTATCTATATATGAGGTAAGTACTACTTTGTTGTTGTTCAAGTCCTTTAGTCTTATCCGATCTTTGTGACCCTATGGACCGTAGCAGGCCATGTCCTTCCTTCCTCCACTATCTCCCAACATCCCATGTCAGAAAAGTCACTGTGCTCTAGAAGCAAAGCACAAATGCAGTAGCTCAAAAGAAACATGAGACGTGCAGATTTAGAGACATCTCAATTCCAAATGATCACATGGACTATTTGTGCCCAACTTGTGGTAGAACCTACCAACCTCATATTGGTCTCATCAGCCACAGTCAGACACATTGTACTTTGACTACAAGACAGTGATGTCATTTTGGTCCTTTTTGACCACGAAGTACAACAGCCAACCATCTCTCGAAATATGTCCAAGCTCAAGGTGCTATTGTCAGTACCATTTTCTAGATGAGAAAACTGAGGAATGAAGTGGTTAAATGACTGTTGGAAGCTTATGTCTTAGAAGTTTCTGAGGTGGGATTTGTTCCCAGGTCTGCTTGACTTCAACATTCTATTAACTTGGGCTATGCTGCCTTATACTAGTCAGCTTTTGTTTTCCCTAGTAGTACCTATTCTATGGTCAGGTCCTCAAGGCAGAGGAACTAAAATTTCAGGGTTTTTTTTTTCTCAGAGTAACAAGAAAAAAGGGACAGAGTAAGAAAAAGATAGAGGCACACACATAAGAGATCAGAAGAACCCTGCAGCTAATATTACTAAGAGCTACAGTAAGACTGGAGACTTGACTACTAACAAAAATACAATTATGTATCTTGAATCAATATCTGTTTATTTAGAAAATATTTCCAAGGCAGCTTCCTATGAAGATGCCCCCAAGCAAAAGATTTCCTAAAAAGTCAATTAATAATTGCAGCAATGCATTAAAGAAGTAATTGCTCAGATAATAATGCTGCTGTTTACAGGAAGATTGAGTTGTATATGAAGTGAAATTTGCCCAGAGAGACTATAAGGATTTGGGGGGTGGAAGGAAATATCTTGTAATTACTTCTCTGTGTTATGGGTTATATTCTACCCCTAGAATGGCAGCTTCTCGAAGACAGAAATACTTTCATTTTTAGTTTCCTTTCTCTAGCATGAAGGAGGGAATTAATAAATGTTTATTAAATTGAATGAAAATGCTTCTTCTCTTCTTAGGACTTAGGAGGTGATAGCTAGATTGATAAGTGATGACAGCCTGCTTCTGTTTCCTTGCATCATGGAATGAATAAGTTTAAGCACCAATTTGATATTTTTAAGTATGAGGTCATGCTTAGGACAAGAATTTGAAATCCCAATTTTAAGTTTTTTTTTTCACTTTGACATTCTTCTGTCCTCTTTATTAATTCACAAGATCACTCTCTCCTCTCTACCATCTGCCTAGCCCATGGAGAATGCCTCCACCCTGAGGCCTACTATTTGATTGGTGAGTCCTTGCCTTGAACCACCATATTAAGAAGAGACAATGCCATGCTTCCCTATTCATTCCCATCGTGTGTGTGTGTGTGTGTGTGTGTGTGTGTGTGTATGTGTGTGTGTACAATGTTCCATATCTATGGTCCTCCAATCTCTGCAAAAGGGTGAGGAGCAGCTGTTTCTTCTGGGGGTCAATGTGTATTCTTTGTAATTTCACAACATTCACCCTCAATCATTTTGTGGTTGCTATCTTTTCCGTTTACATTCTTATAGTTGCTGTCCATATTGTTCTCTTGGTTCTGCTTAGTCTGTATCAGTTTATGTCTTCCCATGTTTCTCAAAAATCAATATATTTACTGCTTCTCAGGACACAGAAATATTCCATTGTATTTTTAGACCAAAATTTGTTTAGCCATTCCCCAAGCAATAAGATCAGTCTTATAATTGGTGAATTTTTCCTCTTTTAAATAAAAATGTTTTGTTTTCATATCACCTACATTTGAGGGGGCGGTTAGGTGATGCAGTGGGTAGAGTGCCAGATCTGGAGTCAGGAAGACTCATTTTCCTGAATTCAAATCTGGCCTCACACACTAGCTGTGTGACCCTGGGCACATGTGTGCCTCAGTTTCCTCATCCATAAAATGAGCTGGAGAAGGAAATGGCAAATCACTCCAGTATCTTTCCCAAGGGAACATGAAATAGGGTCATGATGAGTTGAACATGACTGAAAAATTATTGAACAACAGGAAACACTTCCTAATACATTTCCTCTCCCCCAAAGAGGCATCCTTTATAATAAAGAATAAAAAAATAGCTTCGCAAAGCTAAGTAACACACTGATCAAGGCCAACATAAAATGTAGTATTCTACATCCATAGTCCCTTACCTCTGCAAAGAAGGAAGGGAGGTGAAGTCTCCTATCTCTTCTTTTGGGCCAAGTTTGTTCATCATAATTTCACAGCATTCAGTTTCGATTGTTTTGTTGTTTTTATTTGCATTTATATTTTCTTGGCCATGGTACACATTATTGTGCTGGTTTATTAAGGGGTCTGTCTCCTACACTATGCTCCTTCTTTGCCCTGAAGATGTTACTGCTAGATCCAGAACTTCAATGATGCTGGGTGTCATGGCTGATGCTTCTCATCTGTCATTGAAATTTCCTAGTATTGAGGCTAAGACAGATCCTTAAATATCTTAGAAAAAAAGCTTGACTTCATCCCAAAATAATACTTTTGGAGAGAGGGCGAACCATCTTCATCGTCTTTTGTGATCATTTGCCTAGGAAATTGCCCATGACACTTCTCTAGTGTGGGCTATATGCTAGCCTCCTCCCTATCTACTCCAAGTCCCGTGCGTGCCAAGACCAGACTCCCCATTCTTCCAGTCTAGTGGCTTTAAACCTTCCAATCTATACCATGAACTAGATGAACTTGCCTATTATTTTTTTACAGTTCCAGATAAGCTCTATGGATACAAAAGAATAGACACAGACTGTTGAGCAGTTTTTAGATACATATTTGAAAATATTTTTGTCGTTATCCTTAAGAGGATGATTTGATATCATTCTGGCTCCTTTCTTTTGCTCTTAGTCCCTTAACTCATTCCAACCTGAGCCCCAAGTGCCTTCCAGCGTGGTTGATTAGAATCCCAGAGGGGTTTCAGTTACACACAGATAACAAACTCTGTTAGTTCACTTGTAGGCTGCAGAGAAAGCTCAATTCTTCAGTGCTAGTAGCTATCTTCTGGTACTATCCTGGGGGGAAAAACCCTGAATAACTGAGCAACAACAAAATCTCCAGCAGAGTCTTGTTTGGGGAATAGGCCTCTGGGTACTTCTACTCCACTTTGTAGGAAGCACAGACGCCTTGAGGCTTGAATTTTTAGTGGGGTTACTTAATAGCAGTAATATTATTTGGTTCAGTTTTGAAACAAAGTAAGAGCCCTCATACAAATATTTACTGACATATTACTCAGAAACAATGAACCAGTATTAGAAAATGCATTTCTAAAAGAAATAGCCCACATTACTTTCTTGTTATAGTATTATTATCATCTCAGGTAATGAGGGAGGGAGGAATGGGTTTGTAACCCCAAAGTAGCAGGGTAGCATGGAGGAAAAAGAGTGGGATGGTGAGGGAGGGCTGCAATAAATCATTGTGTTACTTTATGTTCAGAAAATGAATATATCAATGTTTAACAGCATGAGGAAATATAAACCAGCTCCAGACGTTCCTCCTGAGGAGAGTGATAAACTGGTTGAAGGGGAAGATGATGTCAAATGAATACCAAGGCTAGCTGACACGCAGTCACCCCCAATCACATGTGTGTGGATTATGTGTGCTGGGGATAGTTTTTATTTTTGTCTGTGTTTACTGACACATTTCTCTGAAACACTGTGAATAAACATTCAGAAATATGCTACTAAAAGTAATCTGCAATGAGAGCATGCACTTATAACACTCAAATTTGTAAGGAATAGGATGGTTAGTAAATCTTTTTTTTCTTTTTTTAATTCGAGGCTTTTTTCTTATTCTTATTCATTTGGCAATAATGTTGTATCTAGGTTACCAGGTACCTAACTGGGGCTAGAATAATCTTCCAGATAACCCTTAATTTAGTGTGAGAGAAGAGAAAAGGGGAATCGGGGTTCAATTAAGTAAAGGGGAATTAATTTAACAAAATATTCAACATGGGGTGCGTGCATCCTGAGACCATTGATTTTTTAAAATAAAAAAGGCAGCCAGACCTTTCTCTCTCTCTCTCTCTCTCTCTCTCTCTCTCTCTCTCTCTCTCTCTCTCTCTCTCTCTCTCTCTCTCTCATAAAATTAGCTTTTGACTCCATTACCTAGAAAATTGCTTCCATTTTCTCCTTTATCTTGCATGGGGAGACCTGCAGATCATGTGGCTGGATATCAAGCAGACTGGGGCAAATTCTTATTTACTCTTACACGGATTCAGCCATTTTTAACACATTTGTATGCATAACATTCTGTTCCAGTTCAGGCTAGTCTCCAAACAGCTAGGGATAAACTTCACTGCCTCTGTGATTCTTCCGTCAATGACTGGGCATTCAAGTTGAGCCTTGTGTCCTTATATTCCCTTCGCATACTGCTCTGGTGTGTCCTACAGTTTCAGGATGTACCCAGGTAAGCAAGAAATCTGCATTTAGTGCCAAGGGGCCATTTTGTCTGTAGTTATATGATAGTCTGAGAGAAGAAGAAAAAGAATGTGTTAATGAATGCAAAGCAAATACAGAAAAAGCCATGAGCTAAATGGATAAACCCCTTTTCTGCTTTCCACCTACCCCAACTGCTACAATTCCCTCCCATATTTTTCAAAGGGGAAAATTGCATAGATATGTTGTATGGAGACAGTTATTTTCCAAATACAACTCTCAGCACAATATATAAATTCTAGCCTTACAGACACACACACACACACACACACACACACACACACACAAAATAGTCTCAGTTTTAAGCTATTTAAGACTAAAACGACACTAAGACCTTTGGGACACCGTGTGTGTGTGTGTGTGTGTGTATAAATACAAATATATATGTATATATAGTGAATATATGTATATATGTGTGTATATATATGTATGCATGTGTGTGTATGTATGTATGTATGTATATATATATACACATATATGTATGAAAGCATCCATAAATAGCAGAATTATGTCTGGTACATATTTCTTCTACATGAAAATATTTTCAAGCTCCTTCTAGAAAAGGGCACACTCTAGTTGAATATATTATAGACTCTTAGCTCTGGGTTAATATGCTCAGGTCCATCACTCTGAAGAGCATTGAAGGAAAAGACCCTGAGAACCATTAGTGTCACCTGTGCTCCAATACTCTTCTCCCCACCCCAACTCCAAGGACTCTGGGCTTACATAGATGGAATCTCACCTTGGGCACTTTACCTCAAAGGATCAGTTTCTCTCTTGGTTTGTCCTGCCCTGGAGGTTTGCTCTTTGAAAGTCTTCCAGACAGAGCTTAAATAGGATTTGTGCATCCTTTTCTCCAAATGGGTTGGTAAACTCCAGATTTCTTTCTCCTACCCCATTTCTCCTCTTTCACCTCCCCACCAAGTACTAGTAGCGTAATTTTTATCCTTCAGCAGCAGATTGATCCTCTGTTTCTTTTTTTCTTCTTTCTCCAAAAATGACACTTTTCCTTCTAGGAATCCAGATACCTGGATGGATGAGCTAAGGAACTTTTCAATTAAGGAACTATAAAATTTGGGATTACTCACAAGACAACCACGGAGACTGGGGAGCTACTATGATGATTCTATTCTCTGACCTGTGTTCAGGAAAGCAGAATGAGAAAACCAGTTGACTGTGTACTTCTCCAGGAGATTATCATATCTTCTCCTAAAGGGTGAGAAGGAAGAAAGGTCCTTTGCATGCTCCCACTTGAGTTACTTCTCTGGAAGAACAAGGGAAAGATGAGAGGTGATGAGGAAGGGGTGCCGAGCTGATTTACCTATCACTTTTATAGACCAAATAAAATCCCCCCCTTCCCCCGACCCTTATGCTCCCTTGGCAATCATATCAGAGGCAGCCCTGGTACCTAGGAAGCAATCAGAAGTGCTCCTTGTGTTTTTTTTTTCCCATGACTCCTTCCATGAGAGGCATTCTTCAGATAAAGGTCCATATTTTGGAATCTTATCAAATTAATTAGAGGCTTGCTCAGTCAATCCCTCTTAGTTATGGAATTGTTTAATATGCTGATAGTAATTAAGATATTTCTTGGCTTCCTCTTTTGGGACCCCAAACTGGTGATCTACTATGTAGCTAAATGACTAGTATGGCTACTCATGTGGACAAATGTAAATTTTTAGCAGTCTTATTTGTTACATCACATTCTTCCAACAGCAAGTCAGTCAAAAACAAAACAAACAAAAACCCAAAGACTCTCAGTCCCTGTTGTGACATTTCACCATCCGTGAGAGGCACGAGATACTCATTCCTTTTCAATCTGTCGCTAATCTATAGATGTGTCTTTGGTATTTGTCAGGTATAAAACAACTCCTTGGGTTAATGTCTCTAAATCCCAGGTGAATTGAGTACAGGCAATGGGCCTTCCATTTCAAAAAGAGGGAGAGTTAATCCGATTGTCCATTGTGAAAAAAATTTGGTGACTGCCCAGTACTGTTCCTTCTCTGCAAGGGGGGTGGTTATGATCCTTGCTCCCCACTGTTGCTTTCAGGCTATTCCTCCACCACCCTCCCTCAATGACCTTTATTCTTTCAAGGTCTATTCAATCTATTTGTGCTACTTTTTCCATCTGTGTTGCTTTCGTCTACCGACCTCCAGGTCATTCTGTCAACATTTTCAATAAATTTAGTGCCAAGCTAACAATCCTCCCCTCTAACATGCCATCCATTCTATCATGTTGTATGTATGTGTGTCTGTATGTATATGTGTGGATATTCACGCTGATGATTTATCTTTAAATCTGACCTCTCGATCCCTCAAGTACATGAATTGCAAGGATCCTCTCCTTCACCCATTTCAGTAAGACACCAACATGAACACATTTTTTCCCTAGCCATCTTGGAATTGTGCAACCTCTTTGATCCGGAACTTTAAAATTCTGTCCAGAGTCTCTTATCCTCCTATCTTTCCCAAGTTTTGAAACTCACTAAACCTACCTTTTTTTTATAGCCTTTGGTTCTTTGAAGCCCACATATTCTTTCATTCTGACTTTGAGTGGCCTCCAATACTCAGCTTTAACTACACAGTTTGCCACTTCAGTGTTTCATTAGATATCAATCAAATGGCAAGCATTTATTAAACATCTTTGGGTACCAGGCTTTGTATTAGAATAAGATACAGATGACACAGTCCTTAAGGAGATTACATTCTATTCTTGGATAACTATTACCTAAGCACAATTTTCCATGCTAAACTTTTGGTCTCTTTAATCTGTGACTCCATTTTTCTACCCACCACCTAAGTTGTCTATTCATATTCCAGGAGTAGTTGGCAAAACTAGAGAAAATAGGGAAATTGAATTGATTTTGGAAGAATACTAGAATTGGGACCTGAAGAGATGGGTTCAAGTCCTGGCTCTCATTTTGCCTGTATGAATTTAAACCACTTAACATCTCTGTGTCTTAATTTCCTCATATAAAATGAATGGTTTCTCCATCTCATGTCCATCAAATGAGCACATGTGGCCAAAAAAAGGAAATAAAGAAAATGGTGATTGCAGGGGTTCCAGGAAAACATGCATACTAATGCATTGGCAAAGCTGTGTATTGGTCCAGTCGTTCTTGGAAAGCAAAGTGGAACTATTCACCAAAATAATTATCAAACTGTACATATCCTTTGACCCATTGACACAACTCCTAGCTTTATATCTCCAAAGAGATTTATTTTTAAGAAGGAAAAATTGGCATATATAAAAATAAATTCATAGTAGTTCTCTTTGCTACAGCAAAGAACTGAAATTTGAGGAAGATTCATCAATTGGAGAATGTCTGAACAAATGATGGCATATGAGTCTAACAGAATGTTATTGTTATATAAGAAATTATGAAAGGGACTATTTCTGAGAAAGATGGAAAGAGACATGACTCATGTACAGTGAAGTGAGCAGAACCAGAACAATGTATACAATAACAGCATTGTAAAGACAAAGTACTTTGAAAGATATAAAAAATCTGATTAACACAATGACCAATCATGATTCCAGACGATGGATGATGAAACATGTTACCTAGCTCCTATCACACAAGTTAGAAAATGAGACAAATACTTTAAACTAGATGATATGGACATTTGGTTAAATTGATTCTGAATATTTGTTTAAAATGTCTTGTTTTTCTTTTGTTTCTCAGTTTGGGGGGGGTGGTATAGGCCAGGAGAGAGAAACTAAGAGTGGAGTTGCCAAAACACAAGGAAAAAAAAGGAAGAAGGTTATTGAAACATTTTTTTAATCAAAAGAAAAGAATAGAAGGAATTTCAAAAGAAATCATAGACAAGCCGGACAGATTTGAAAATTACATGTTGAGTTTATTATATACTTAAAATAAGCAAGCTGTACAAAGGAAAGGTAACCAGTTTCATTCATGACCCTCTTTCTGTCCTAATATGTGTGTATATCTGTATATATTATACATGTACATATATAACATATATATGCATACACATACATACACATATACATATATACATGCATGATCAACATGTAGTTGATCTTTGTTATGTTTAGAATTATGAAAATGGAAGAAATAAAATGAGAGATTTGGACTAGATGACCTTCGTCATCTCTTTTAGCTCTAAATCTACATTTCTGTATCTCACCTATTACAAAATCATGGTACATTAATTAAAGCTCGGCCATACTCCTGCTCAACAATCCCTCCATTTTATCCTCTTGTATTTATCATCTCATTCTCCTCACTGGCTATTCCAAACTTTCTCTTCTCTTTTCTCACCACTGACCCAACACATTTATTGAAGATGATCTAGCCTTCTACTTCACTGAGATAATTGAGGCCATCTGATGGGATTTTCTTCATTGCTCCTTCATTCCTCAAACACTCTCAGCATCATTAACTTTTCTTTCCTTACTTTTAGCTATATATAGCCACATAAAGAGATATCCCCACTATTCAATAATTCTAATTCTTTCCATCCTATGATGGAAGCTTGATGCTTTTCCTTTCTGATGATCCCAGGAATTTGCTTCAGAAATAATCCCTGCTCTTTTATTAGTGTCCAGTTTCTTCCTCACCATTGGCTTCTTCCTAGATGTCCACAAATATGCGTAAGCATCCTCAGTCTTTCCCTCCCAAAAGAAAGAGCATATTTCCTTGATCCATTAGCCTATCACAATGTCATTTCATATCCCTTTTTCCCTTTAATGATTGAAGTTTTAGATAAAATTGTCGACATTCAATGCTCCCACTTACTAACTGTAAGGGCAAGCAAAATGGGACTTTTTACTGTTTTTTCTTTTGGAGTGCTTCTCGGCGCTAAGGCAATCAAATGCCTTTGAGTGAGTCTTGCCTTTGTTTGTAGGAAGGCCCATGCCTTTTTGCTAATTAGATCAGGAGAGGTGTGAAGCCCTGGAGAGGTGTGGGGTCCTTGGGCCCTGAAAAAAGGTATATATATACCTTTGCTTGGGGCTCACTCACTGGAAGAGTGATGTGTGATTTGACCAGATGAGACTGTGGGTAGCCATTAAAGAGGCCCCCACCCCACAGCTTTGAAAAACCCAGATATTGGTGCTTCTCTCTCTGGTAACTATGTATGTAATGTCCAGGACAGACAGCTGGAAGCCTGTCTACTGATTTGTGTTATTCTGCTCTGTTTATATAATTTCTGCTTATAATTTCCATTTGTGTTTTCTCTGAAGTTCAGGGTGCTAACTTTTTCCCCTGAACTAAGCAAATGATGTATGTATGTTTGATTAAAGTGAGATTGTAAACTCCTTAAAGTTGCTTTCTTTCAAAAGCAGATCAAAGAACCTGTTGCTAGCAGCCCCCCTGTGTGCTGGTGTTGTTGGTCTTATACCTCCACAGTAGATGCTGGTAATATTGTTGTTACACTAACTGTCCCCTTTCTTCTCCCTCCTTTGTAATCAGGTGACTGCCTTTAATATTTTATTAAAACAGCTTTCCCCATAGTAATCAGTCATGTTCTAATAACCAAAACCAATGACATTTATTCAGTCCTCACCTCTTGGACCTATCAGAAGTTTTTGATATTATTTACCATGTTGTCTTGGATACCCTTACCTCCCTTGGGTTCTGAGATACCACAATGATCTCTTTCTACCTCTCTAACCATTCCTTCTTAGTCACTATTAATGATTCCTCTTCTGCATTGCAGCTTATTATTGTGAAAGTTTCTCAATGTTCTATGCTTGGCCTTCTCTTGCTTTTTGAAAGTCTTTCCCTGGGTAATCTCATCTCTTTCCACAGATTAAAACACCATCTTTGCATACCTGACTCCACAATCTATATCTTAAGTTCTGATATCTCTTTTACATTCCAGATCCATGGCTCCAGTTATCTGCAGGCCACCTCTAACCAGATGTCCCACCAGCACCTCAAATTCATTATGTATAAAAGCAAGCTTATTTTTCCCATTAAACTGCTTCTTCTTTCAATTTCACTCTTTCTGTATATATCATTCCATAATATACTCAGAAATTAGTTATTTCAAGCCCTTTTCTTTTCCCTGCAATTCTCAAGTACTCTCATGCAACATTATGGATTATAGCTTTCTGTATTGTTTTATCCTGCTACTCAGTGGCAGTATGCTTCTTGAAGGCAGGGATTTTATATCACCCCTTCCCAGTTCACCCCTTCCTCAGCCTGGTGCCAAGAC
>NC_050580.1:259407497-259549997 GCF_011100635.1 Trichosurus vulpecula | reverse complement strand
GGATGAGTACCCATATTTCCTAAGAGTCTAGTGGACTTCTGTTCCACAACCTTGCTGGGCAAAGAGTTTTCTAACTGTTAAAGTGTTGTGTCAATGAGTTACTATTATTCCTTGCTTTAAGAAAATCCTGCCAGTAAAAACTTGGTATTACTCTATGAGTGCAACCAGCATAGTGTCTTATATGTCATTAGCATTTAATAAATGAATTCCACTAAAACATCCAATTAGTTGTGTGAGTGGTATGTAGTGCTTAAAACAGGTTTGTTCTGGTGAATAGTCTTATCACAAAAGTGATTTCTTCAGTGTCTGAGCTCTTCCTACTGACCAAGCTGACTATGATGTTTCCTTCCCATGACCCTTGCATAGGTTCCTCCCTCTTATGCTGAAATTCTTTTTCTCCTCAACTCTGTTTTTTAATATCCCTGCCTTCCTTCAAGGCTCAACTCAAGAGCTACTTCAGACAAGTCCTTTTATAATGCCCCCAGTTATTACTGCTTCTTCTCACCAAATGATTTTATATTTGTTTATACATATTTTCAATTCACTTATATGCATCTATTCTGTTGTTCTCCTATAACCCAATATAATGTAAGCTTCTTGAAGACAGATGCTGTTTATCTTTTTTTAAATTTTATTTCATATTCCTGGTGCCTAGTACCTAGCACAAAATAGGAGTTTAATAAAGGTTCATTTAATTGCATTCTGAAGTGGGATTTGAACCCTGGCATTCCCAATTCTATGTAGTATGCTATCCACTAAGCTATATTTCCTCATTTATTATATACCAAGAAAAAGTTAGCATGATAACAATTTGCTCCTGGTATTTGAAGGGTTTGTTTTCTAGCTAGCTAGGTCTAGATAGATAGATATCTATATATATCTATATATCTATATATATCTATATATCTATATATAGACATATATATTTCTAGATATCAAGAAAAATAAAAAGGCAGATAGGTATACATACATGTGTATATATATAGAGATATTGATATAAGGTGAAAGAGAGAGCACCAGAGAAACAGAAAAAGAGATATAGAGATATACAGAGGTAAGGATAGAGAGTGTGATAAACGGATTGATAGAAATAGAGTAAAAGCTAGAGAGAGAAATAGAAATATAGAGATAAACAGATAGAGCTAGAGAACAAGAGAGTGAGAGCTATAGATAGATGGATAGACAGACAATATAGAAAGCATGATCTCTCTTAACTTGCAGCTTTCTGTACAGCGCTATTTAGTCTTTGTTTCACTGTAGATGTGGGTGCATTTCAACATTGGGTGATTATAGATTCATGGTCCAAGTAACTATTGAAACACCCTGGCTTCCAGGCCATGCTTTTGAATAGTGGAAGGTCAGTATCATTTCCTTTCACTGTCCTAACCCAGCTGACTCACATTCTCTGAGACCTTTTGCTTCTCCAAGCTGGGCTTGCCTGTCTTCAGTCCTGTGCTGAGACCAAAGTGTTTTCAATGTCACAGTGTTTTTGAAGGTACTTAATGATGTTGATAGAATCAGCAGTACAATTAGCAAGGTGCCAATGATACAGTTCATGGTGCAAGCTTCCTGCTTTGTGCTTTACATATGCTGGCTTTTGATGAAAAATGGGGAGGACTCTGGGAGTTTAAAGACTTAATAGCTTCTGTTTCCAATAGAGGGTGATTCTTCCAAGGGCAGAGCAAATTACACAGATTTATTACATTTTTTTTCCTCAGTCCATCTACCCTCTACCTCATGAGCTGCAAAGTAGAGTATTTTATTCTCCATTAAACTCTTTAATTTTTTTCTAGGAGTAATGTATTTTTTTATAGCTTAAAAAAATCATCTGGGGTCTGAATGCTGGTATTGTGAGGAGACTTTACACACTCAACATTTACTGTGTGCAACAGCCTAGTCTGCACAGAAAAAAACAAGGTAAGGATGATTTAGGAAATAAGGGGGACAAAAGAAAAAAAGAGCTTTATTTTTCTCTTATCTTTACACCAGTTATGTTGTCCTGTTTCAAAGAGACTTCTTTCATCTCTTGCCTGCCAATTAGGGCAACGAATGAGCAAATTCGCCAAACAGGGCCTAAAAGTCTAGTTATTAACTGAAAGGGAACATCCATAATATCTAACTAGAAAAATGAGTTAAAGAAAATATAAGTATAAAACATTGCTTTAATTTAATATGATGAAATGGGAATAATAAAGCTTGTATGATCATAAAAGTAGCATAATAAACATTATTACCCAGCTAATGTGATGGGAATTAAGGGGAGTAGACTGCTAGTTCTCACTGGTTCATAGTCCTCCTTCTTAGGCACATTGCATTACCAAGGAAATGGTAAGGAAGAATGGCTCCTCTGTCTAAAATGCCGAGATTCTAAGAGCAGTACCTAAACTTTGGTCCTTCAATCCATAATCAGTTGAACATCGGTATCCTGTGAGATTATGGCTTTAGTTACCTGTGGGAAGGAATCCAATTCCTAATATTCTATGGTTTTCAGGGTGACATCCAAATTTTTCCCAATGCCCTCTCCACTCCCCTCAGGGATCTTGGTCCCTTTCTTTGGATTTACATAGTGGCAGGCCAAATCTATAAGCTCATTTGCATTATACCTCTCATTACTTGATAAGCACACTCCCATCTGCCTTTTTGTTCTTCTTTTTTCTCTACTGTTTTCCTTTTTTCCCCCCAGTGTAATGGATAGAGGGTTGAACTTGAAGTCAGGAAAACCTGAGTCAAAATCGTACCTCAGACACTTACTATTCTATGGGATCTTGGGCAAGTCATGTAACTTTTCTTGGGCTCAGTTTCCTCATCTCTAAAAAGGGGATAATAACACTGATATGACAGGTTTTTTTGGGATGACCAAATGAGATAATGTATATAAAATGCTTTGCAAACCTTTAAGCACTAAGGAAATATTAGCTTTCTAGTTGTCGTTGCTAGTTTTCTCTTTTCTATAGTTCCTAAATTGCTAGGCTAAGAGAATGTAAAGTATGTTCCTGAAGCAAACACACACGAACATTTCTCCATAAACACATATTCCTAGGAAAATTAGGTTTTTTTTAAAACACATATTCCTAGGAAAATTAGTTTTTTTTTTTAACCATACTGAATTCACCGAATGCTTATTTCTTTGAGTTTATCATTCAGAAGAGGAACTCTGAGGAAGGTTATAAAAAAGCCACTTTTACCTGTCTCCCAATTGTGAAAAACTGGAAGGCTTCACCTAATTCCTTCTCCCTCCTCACTCCTTAAGATTCTCTTCCTTATGGAAGCATATGGATTTAATGACAGGCCATATGGATTTAATGACAGGCCGGGTACTGCCTGAATGAATTTGACCCAAGCCTTCTTTCAGCTGAAGAAAAACTAAGTTTATTAAAGATCCACCATATTGGCTAGACTCTTAAGGAATCTGAATATTTGTGATGCTTGTATTAATAAGCGAGCCAGAAGGACTCTCAGCACCTTCATGGAGGCAAGAGGGATCTTATATACAGAAAGACTGTGGGAGGCATCTAAGGTGGCCAAGTAGTCAGGGGTGACTGGAGGAGGGGGGGACGTCTAAGGAGGGTCTTGATGGGAGGAGCTAGCAGGCTGGAGCAACTACCAGGAACCCAGAGAATGGGATTTTGATAGGATCAAGGGTGGGAAATAGCTGGAGGCAATCAGGAGGTAACAGATTGGGCATAAAGATAGTGAAGAGTTTATAGCCTTGGGGGAACACCAGATCAAGTGAGAAGGTTCAAGGAGAGTTCAAGGGGTTTCCAGAGCCTGTACTCCATCAGATTGGCAGACTATTGACTACAGAAATCTTCATCTCCCTGCATATACATCTGTAAGGTGATCTGCTTCGAAGCCCAGATTTAGTGGCACAATCTAGTAAGGATATGTATGAAACTCACACAAAGTAACAGGAAAGAAACTCTCAGATCATAGTGATTAATAGGGAGTCCTTAAATCTACAGCTCTGAGTGACAATCATGTTGTGAGATATATGAAATAGTTAAGTTTCTGCACAGTTCAAGTCATAACAGCCACAGCCTTGTGACAACTGTTATAAGACAAGGGTTGCCAACCAATCAGCAGTGAGTGAAAGGAACTCAGAAACCACAAACTTGGGGGCCGTAGGTAAACTGGCTCAAACTCTTCAGGGTTAATCCCCAGTCAGTGACTTCTTGCTACTGTGCATGCTTAATGAACCCTATGCATATTACCTTACACACCTCCCATAAAATTAGGACCTCGTTAAGTGAACATAAGTTGCATGACCAAGGAGGAGGAACATATCAAGGAGTGACATGGGGTCGGTGTAGGGAGATTGTAACCTGGAAGGATCAGGACCAATCCTAATCTGGAAGGGAGGATCTAGGATTAGTAACCCAATAAAGCTTGCTTTTGCTTCTATATTTAATGCACTCTCCCTTACCAAGGAGGTGTGCCCACTTCTCTGGAGAATCAAAGGGAAAAGTCCTTCAGCCTCTCAAATAAAAAGCTTGAGACAACAACTTTGGAATTGAGTCTGGGGTCTTCTTTATAACAATGTCACCCATACATCTGTCAATCAAACTTCTGGAAGCTCCCCCTGGTGTGTAAGAGGGAATGATCAAGACTGATTATCAGAGTATCAGCAAAAGAGTTAACTAATTTGTTAACCTTTATACTGTGGTAAATAATTGAATGCCAGAGAAGAATCAGTGAATGCAAGTGACAGTGAGGACAATTCCATGGAGATCCATTGTGTCTACAGGGCAGTGCCCTCTGAATCACTCTCTGTAATCCTAGTAGGTAGAACCCCATTTTTGTTTGTTTTGTTTTTCCCTTTTTCTCTTCCTGTGCTTGCTCTAAAAAATGCTCTCATGCCAATCATTTTGAGGGGTGTAAAATACAAGTAACTAAAGTAGTCAACCATTAGTTAAAAATTTTAAAAATAAAAATGTGATTTTGTTCAGTCATGTTCAATTATTTGTGACCCATTTTGGGGTGTTCTTTGCAGATATTGGAGTGGTTTGCCATTTCCTTCTCCAGCTCATTTTATACATGAGGAAACTGAGGCAAGATTTGAATTCAGAAAGATGACTCTTCCTGATTCCAACCCCAACGTTCTATCCACTTTGCCACCTAGCTGCCCCAAAATGTGATTGCTAACTTTTATATATTGCTTTAGGTGTTTGCAAAGGGCTCTCCACTGTTTATTTCATATGGTCCTCACAACAATGTTGGGATGTTGGTGTTATCACCCCATTTTACAGATGAGGAAACTGATGCTGAGAAGATTAAGAATGATTTGTCTAGTATAACACAACTAGTAAGTGTCTGTGGAAGGATTTGAATTCTGGATTTCTTTTTTTGATTGAACTGTTTAATTTACTGAACTGGTAACTTGAACATCAGTATCTCATGAGATGATGGCTTTAGTTACCTGTGGGCAACTAAAGTAAGGCAAAGTTGTTTTTTTTTTTTTTTGTAAGAGTTTTTTTTTTATTTAAATTTATTTATTTAACATATTTGGTTTTCAGCATTGATTTTCACAACAGTTTGAATTACAAATTTTCTCCCCATTTCTACCCTCCCCCCCACTCCAAGATGGCATATATTCTGGTTGCCCTGTTCCCCAGTCAGCCCTCCCCTCTATCACCCCCCTCCCCTCTCATCCCCTTTTCCCTTCCTTTCTTGTAGGGCGAGATAAATTTCTACGCCCCATTGCCTGTGTATCTTATTTTTTAGTTGCATGCAAAAACTTTTTTTTTGTTTGTTTTTGAACATCTGTTTTTAAAATTTTGAGTTCCAAATTCTCTCCCTTCTTCCCTTCCCACCCCCCACCCTCCCTAAGAAGTCGAGCACTTCAACCTAGGCCACGCGCGTATCATTATGTATAACCCTTCCACAATACTCATGTTGTGAAAGGCTAACTACATTTTCCTCCTTCCCAACCCATCCCGCTTTGTTGAATTTTCTCCCTTGACCCTGTCCCCTTTCCAAAGTGTTTGTTTTGATTACCTCCACCCCTATCTGCCCTCCCCTCCATCATCCCCCCCCTTTTATTTTTTTTTTAATCTTCCTCCCTCTTCTTTCCTGTGGGGTAAGATACCCAACTGAGTATGTATGGTATTCCCTCCTCAGGCCAAATCTGATGAGAGCAAGGTTCACTCATTCCCCCTCACCTGCCCTCTCCCCTCCTCCCACAGAACTGCTTCCTCTTGCCACCTTTATGTGAGATAATCCACCCCATTCTATCTCTCCGTTTCTCCCTCTCTCAGTATGTTGCTCTCTCATCCCTTAATTTCATTTTATTTCTTTTAGATATCTTCCCTTCATCTTCAACTCACCCTGTGTCTGCTCTCTCTCTTTTACATATATATATATACATATACATATATTGTATATATATACAAAAACACACATATATATACATACATACACATGCATACATATACACATAGATACATACATACATACACATTTACTTATATATATACATAAACATATATATATATACATATTCCCTTCAACTACCCTAATACTGAGGTCTCATGAATCATACACATCATCTTTCCATGTAGGAATGTAAACAAAACAGTTCAACTTTAGTAAGTCCCTTGCAATTTCCGTTTCTTGATTACCTTTTCATGCTTCTCTTGATTTTTGTGTTTGAAAGTCAAATTTTCTATTCAGTTCTGGTCTTTTCACTGAGAAAGCTTGAAAGTCCTCTATTTTATTGAAAATCCATATTTTGCCTTGGAACATGATACTCAGTTTTGCTGGATAGGTGATTCTAGGTTTTAATCCTAGCTCCATTGACCTCCAGAATATCGCATTCCAAGCCCTTCGATCTCTTAATGTAGAAGCTGCCAGATCCTGGGTTATTCTGATTGGGTTTCCACAATACTCAAATTGTTTCTTTCTGGCTGCTTGCAGTATTTTCTCCTTGATCTGGGGGCTCTGGAATTTGGCAACAATATTCCTAGGAGATTTCTTTTTGGGATCTATTTGAGGAGGTGATTGATGGATTCTTTCAATTTCTATTTTGCCCTGTGGCTCTAGAATATCAGGGCAGTTCTCCTTGATAATTTCTTGAAAGATGATATCTAGGCTCTTTTTTTGATCATGGCTTTCAGGTAGTCCAATAATTTTTAAATTATCTCTCCTGGATCTATTTTCCAGGTCAGTGGTTTTTCCAAGGACATATTTCACATTGTCTTCCATTTTTTCATTTCTTTGGTTCTGTTTTATAATGTCCTGATTTCTCATCAAGTCACTAGCTTCCACTTGCTCCAATCTAATTTTTAAAGTCGTATTTTCTTCAGTGGTCTTTTGGACCTCCTTTTCCATTTGGCTAATTCTGCCTTTCAAGGCATTCTTCTCCTCATTGGCTTTTTGGAGCTCTTTTGCCATTTGAGTTAGTCTGCTTTTTAAGGTGTTGTTTTCTTCAGTGTATTTTTCAGTATTTTTTTGGGTCTCCTTTAGCAAGTCATTGACTTGTTTTTCATGGTTTTCTCGCATCCTTCTCATTTCTCTTCCCAATTTTTCCTCTACTTTTCCAACTCCTTTTTGAGCTCTTCCATGGCCTGGGACCAGTTCCTGTTTTTCTTGGAGGTTTCTGTTGTAGGCTCTTTGACTTTATTAATTTCTTCTGGCTGTATGTTTTGGTCTTCTTTGTCACCAAAGAAAGAATGCAAAGTCTGAGAGTGAATCTGGGTGCGTTTTTGCTGCCTGGCCATATTCCCAGCCAACTAACTTGACCTTTGAGTTTTTCAGTGGGGTATGACTGCTTGTAGACTAAAGAGTTCTATGTTCCACATTTGGGGGGGAGGTGCCAGCTCTGCCACACCAGCACTGCTCCTTCCCCAACCCCCAACCCGAACTGAGCTTAGATCTTTGGCAGGCTGTGCACCCCTGCTCTGATCAGCCACTTAATTCCTCCCACCAGGTGGGCCTGGAGCCGGAAGTAACAACAGCTGTAGCTGCCCCACCTCCGCTGCCCCCGGGGCTGGAAGCCGAACCGCGAACTCCTTCTACTCCCGCAGCTTTTCCCACTAACCTTCTCCGCAGTCTTTGGTATTTGTGGGTTGAGAAGTCTCCTAACTGCCGCAGCTCACTGAATCAGGGTGCTAGGGCCCCCTCCGCCTGGCTTCTGGTCCGGATGGTCCACGCTGCTCAGGCTGGGCTCTGCTCCACTCCGTTCCCAGCTCCCAGCTCCCAGCTCCGAGGTCCGTGTGGGATAGACCTCGCCCAGAGACCATCCAGGCTGTCCTGGGCTGGAGCCCTGCTTCCCTCTGCTGTTTTGTGGGTTCTGCCATTGTAGAATTGGTTCAGAGCCATTTTTTATAAGTTTTTGGAGGGTCTCGGTAGGGAGCTCATGCTATTCCCTGCTTACCAGCCACCATCTTGGCTCCGCCCCCGTAAGGCAAAGTTTTTGAATTACTTTTGAGTATTTAATACAAGCAAAAAGAAAAGAGATATAAGAGCTTAGCTACAATGCATTTATTTTAAAGCTGTGTCCTTAAGGCCTGACTTGAAGAATTATGTTTTTCAGGTTCAGGGCAGATGAGCATGCACTTATATTCTTCGCCATTTTGCATTATACCCACTGTATTGTATTTGTATTCTATTCCCTGATGTCATGGCTCTCTTCGAAAACAAAGGAGAAACCCAACCTGTGAGTAGTCCGAGTGACCTGAATGGGGATCCAGCCAGTTGGGTAACTCAGCTTCTCTCTCTTCCTCTCCTTTTTGTCTCCAAAGGAAGGTCAATTTTGATGGCTAGAGACTGGCAAGATTTCCTTCCTTCTTCCTTCCTTCCTTCCTTCCTTCCTTCCTTCCTTCCTTCCTTTCTTCCTTCCTTCCCTCCTTCCTTCTTTCCTTCCTCTTTTCTCAAAGACCAAACCTTAAACTCATTTCGCTCTGGAGCAGGTAGATTGGACCACAATAGGTCCCTGCCCAAGCACCACTTAATGGCTATATTTTGGGCCCTTCTGGCTCAGAGTGAATGTCAATAGTAACTGCTTCTCTTTTGACCAGCAACCCTGAGGGTCTTCCCCTCCCAGTTTGATTTTTTTTTTAATTAAAGGGGTCATCCCTTAACTCACTTCTTTAAGGGACCTATTCAATGAATGGCCATTACCTCACTCAAAGTGAGAACCTGAAAAGGTCTTAGCCTAAAGGGGCCAGGGTCTCCCATTGCATCCTGGGCCATTTCCAGTCATCCTGATGAATATCTGGCCACTGGACCCAGATGGCTCTGGAGGAGAAAGTAAAGTTGGTGACCTTGCACAGCCCTCCCTCACTCAAATCAAAGTCAACTGCAAGTCATGGCATCATTTCCCTGATGTCATGGTCTTCTTTGAAAACGAAGGACAAACAGCAAATGTATTATGAAGAAACCAGTATAGTGTGGTGGGTAGAATACTAGACTTGGAGTTATAAACCTGGGATCAATTTCTACCTCAAACACTTACTAGCAGTGTGACCCTGGGCAAGTCATTTAACCTTGTTTGCCTCAGTTTCTTCATCTGTATAATCAGGTTGTTGGACTTGATGGCCTATGGGATATCTTCAAGTTCTAATTCTATGATCCTATGAACCTATACTATTTTTATGTTAAAAACAGGTTTTGTTGTGTTAGATGGTTTTAAAGTATAGAGCAGAAATAAGGTCCCCAATCCTGTAAAAAGTCAGTTTGCATCATTCACATAAAGTTCCCCTAAATGAGTGAATTAGAAACAGTTAGGGGTAGAAACTGAACCATATACTTCACTTTCTCTTTTTTAAATCTAAATTTGTAAATTTTTGACATAATAAATACTTTCCAGCATGTACCCCATCACCACACAAGACATGTTCCCTATACCAATTAAATAAAAATACCCAATAAGATGATTGTGCCTGAAAATGTATGTTACTGTCCACTTTGGTAGTTACTGCTTGTTAACAGAATGGAAGGATGTATTCTTTAACTTGAATAACTTGGCACCAACATCATCTACTGTAGGAGTTCTAGACCCTTTTTTAAAGGTGACGTACTCTGATGAAGATTGTAGACGCCACAAGGAGGAAAAATGTTTTTAAATACATTGAAATTAAATATATAGGATTAAAAAGGAAACTCATCATATTAAAATACAGATGTCAAAATCTTTTTTAAAAAGTTCATGTAATTCTCATAGTTCACTCCTTTGGTTATAGTTCTTCTTTACAACTTGACTATTGTGTAAATAAGTTTAATGTGAAGGTATATGTAGAACCTATATTGGATTGTATGCCATTTTGGGGGTGGGGATGGGGAGGAGAGGGAGGGAGAGAAAATTTGGAACTCAAACAGTTGTGGAACTGAGTGTTGTAAACTAAAAATAAAAAAAAAAAATTTAAAAATTAAATAAAAAAGTTCATGCCAACATGAAAATGTGTTTTATATGACTGCACATGTATAACCTATATCAAAGTAGGAGGAAGGGAGAGAATTTGGAACTCAAAATTAAAAAAAAAATGTTGAAAATTGCTTTTACATGTAATTGGGAAAAAAATTTAAATTAAAAGAAAAAACAGTTCATGGAGCCCTGGTGTGGAACACTGATCTATTGTTTTGGATCTTAAAGCCTTCCCTTTAAGATTATTTTCAATTTATTCTGTAAATATCTTGTTTGTACATAGTCTTTTGTCCATTAAACTCTTGGCTTCTTGAGAGCAAGGATTTTTTTATGCTTTTCTTTGTGCCCACAAAGCTTAGTCCAGTGCCTTGCATGTAGTGGGTGCTTAACAAATGCTTTTCAACGTGTCAATTAAACCCTCTTGGGTAAAAATCCAAAAATGAGTTTTGAAAGTCCATAGGTATGAACAACTTAGTAACTTTTCTTCATGTATGGACTTTAATAGGCAGTTGGGACTTAATCATTCAGGAAAGAGGGAACGAGATGGCCTGAAAGATGAAAAATGGTTTAGGCTAAGAGAAACTAAACATCAGGCTCAGAGTAAGAACCAGAAAGATTGAATTTAGCATTTTCTATTTTAATAGATGTTCTAATTGGAATATTTGAGTTATCTAAACTCATCATAGAATCATGAATTCTTAACGTTGGAAGTACTTCGGAAATCATCTAATTTAACTGCTGTCCCAGATTGATGATATCCAATCCCTCTTTGCCAACACCTTCTGTGAAGGGAGCACACCATTAGTTGAGACCATCTTTTCTATGATTCGATAATCCTAATCCTTAGAAATTTGATGCAGAAATATTTCTCTAGGATTTGTTCTACAACCAAAACCTATTTTGACCAAAATAAATATTGTATTTATCAACACAGTCTCCAAGAATTTGGGAAAAACAAAAACAAAAAACAATAAAAAAAAAACCATGTTGAAGCTAATATTACCCTTCTTCTACCATAGGGAGGATAGTACAAAATGGACGCTGGCTTCCAGGGAGAAAGCAAAGAAACAAATGCAGGGAAGTCTGGAAAAGAAATTAATAACTTCATTTCTTGTCTAAATATCCTCACCAGCATCTTCCTGGGTGTTACATAAAGTCTTTTTTATTCTATGTTATCTAACTTATTTTGTGTTTTAAAAAATTCACTTTTCTACTTTTAGATTCTCTGGAAGTAAGGGGAGAGGGGAAGGTTGCCTTATGATATTTCTTACATGGTCATAAGGGAAAACTAAAACTTTAAGATTTTTTCCATCTTGAACGTCTCTTTCATACATATTAAACCCAAAAATTTCAAGGATTTCAAGAATAGAACCTCTCCTTGAAGTTCATGTTCTCTCTAATGTATTCCAGTAATTACACCAGTAGTGTGTGTGTGTGTGTGTGTGTGTGTGTGTGTGTGTGTGTGCACTCTGAGACCAGGATCCTCATAAAGGAAGGTGACCAGTGAAAAGATGTTGAAGCTTAAACTTTCATAATCACTTACTCTTTCAGTTGTTCAATCATTCGCAGTCATGTTTGACTCTTTGTGACCCCGTTTTGAGGTTTTCTTGGCAGAGAGACTAGAGTGGTTTTCCATTTCCTTCTCCAGCTCATTTTATATCTGTGAAAACTGAGGCAAACAGAGTTAAATGACTTGCCCAGCATCACACACCTAGTAAATGTCTAAGGCCAAATTTGAAATGAAGAAGATGAGTCTTCCTGACTCCAGGCCTAGTGTTCTAGCTGCCCCAGCAACCAACACATGCTTAGGTGACCATATTATGAGATTGAGGTAGCTACATAGAGTTGAAAGAAACAGCAAAGCAATCACTGTAGACTGTTGAGATACTATTGCTGTCCTTTCTTAAGTGGACATAGTGGTGAGCGATTTCTTGTCTTGTCTTCCCCTTTGCTCATCAATTGACCTATGCACAGAGAAGACTGTTATGATAACTAATTATCTAATATACCACAATGTAAAAATGGCTTTTTCTGAAGGGAGACTACAAAGGAGAAGGGAAGGGAAGAAGCATTTATTAAGCATCTACTATAGTTTTCCTGATCCATATCTGGCCACTGGACCCATATGGCTCTGGAGGAGAAACTGAAGTTGGTGACTTTGCACAGCTCTCCCTCACTCAAATTCAATTCACTTGCAAGTCATGACATCATCTTTCTGATGTCATGGTCCTCTTCAAGAACAAAGGACAAACCACAACCTGTGAGTAGTCTGAGCTGCCCCATGGGGGATCCAACTGGCCACTTCCAGTTGGGCAGCTCCTCTCCTCTCTCCTCTCCTCTCCTCTCCTCTCCTCTCCTCTTCCTCTCCCTTCCTCTCCTCTCCCCTCCCTCCCCTCTCCTCTCCTCTCCCCTCCCCTCCTCTCCCCTCTCCTCTCCCCTCCCCTCCTCTCCCCTCTCCTCTCCCCTCCCTCTCCCCTCCCCTCCCATCCCCTCTTCTCCTCTCCTCTCCCTTCCCCTCCTCTCTCCTCTCCTCTTCTCTCTCCGAGTAGGGTATCATGCCCTTACCTGGGGGTGCTCTGTGCAAAGCATTGTTAATTTTGATGGCTGAAACCTACATTGATATCTTGGGGTTTACTGACTAGATTTCTTCCTTAAAGGCCAACCTTAAACCCAATTCGTTTTGGCTCTCATTGATGGTCTCTGCCCAAGCACTACTGATGGTGATTTTTTGGACCAGATGGCATCAGAGTGAATGTAAATAGTAATTATTTCTTTTTTGTCCAGAAACCCTGAAGACCTTCCCCTCCCAGGTTTTTTTGTTTTGTTCTGTTTTTGTTTTTTGATTAAAGGTACCATCCCTTGATTTACTTAAACAGCCTAATCATTGAACGGACTTTGCCTCAAAGTGACAACTTGCAAAGACCTTAGCTGGAAAAGGCCAAGGTCTCCCACTGAGTCCTGGGTCATCTGCAGCCATCCTGATCTATTGTTTTGGTTGTTATCCTTCATTCTTGAGGAAGACCAAAATGACATCGCTATGCTAGAGTCAAATTTCATTGTGTCTGACTGTGGCTGATTAGACCAATACAAGCTCAGAATGCTTATCACAGGTTGGGCACAAATAGTTTGTGTGATCATTTGGGGTGGATTCTCTAAATTTGTTCATCCTGGGTTTCCTTTGAGCTGTTTCAATTCTGCTTTGCTCATAGTGCATAGTACCATCTCTGATGTGATCATGCCATGCCAAGCAGTCCTGTCCCCCTGTCTTCGATGTCACACAATCAATTCCAAAGTTTTTAAGAGAGATCTTGAAAGTGTCCTTGTATCACTTATTCTGACCATCATGTGAATGCCTGCACTGTGTGAGTTCTTCATAAAATACTCTTTTTGATAAGCATATGTTTTGCATTCAAACAATGAGACCAGCCCATTGGAGTTGGATTCTCTGAAGCAGAGTTTGAATACTTAGCAGTTTAGTTCAAGAAAGGACCTCAGTGTCCTGTACCTCACCCTGCCAGGTGATCTTCAGAATCTTCCTAAGACAATTCAAATGGAAGTGATTCAGTTTCCTGGCATGGTGCTGGTAGACTGTCCAGGTTTCGCAGGCAAGCAATAATGAGGTCAGCACAACAGCTCTTCAGTTTGGTAGTCAGTAGTCAGTCTAATACCTCTTCTCTCCCAGGCTTTCCTTTGGAGTCTCCCCAGCACCAAGCTATATCTGATCTATATCTGGCCACAGGACCCAGATGACTCTGGAGGAGAAAGTGAGACTTTCTTTGCCCTCTTTGCCAAGTCCTCCTTCAATGTAATCCAATTCACTTGTGCAATGGCAAGCAAAGCTGTTTTTTCTTTTTAGAGTGCTTCTCAGCACTAAGGTAATCAAGTGCCTTTGATTGAGTCTTGCCTTTGTTTCAATCAAGTGTCTTTGATAACCTCCTTAAGTTACAAGAAAACCTATATCACATGAGTTTGTGTCACATGGTTGTGAGGCCCTCTGACATGGAAGAAGTATATTATGAGGTTAACATTTTGCTTGGGGGGGCTCAATCATTGGAAGAGCATTCCTGTAATTTCACCAGATGAGACTCTGGGCAGCTGTTAAGGAGCCTCCCCACTCAGTTTTGAAAACCCAGGTGTTGGTGCTTCTCTCTCTGGTAACTACGTATGTATTGCTATGGTCAGACAGAAACCTGTCTGTTGATTTGTATTATTTGCTCTGTTTATATAATTTCTGTTTGCAATTTCTGTTTGTATTTGCTCTGAAGTTCAAGGTGCTGACTTTCCCCCCTGACCTGAGTGAATAATATATGTATGTTTAATTAAAACAAGATTGTTAACCCCTTAAAGTTGCTTTCCTTAGAAAAATAGGTCAAAGAACCTGTGCTAGCAGCCCTCCTGTGTGCTGGTGTTATGGGCCTTAGACAGCCACAGCAGCTACAAGGAGCATTGTTGTTATGACTTGCAAGTCATGGCATCAACTTGATGTCATCGTCTTCTTGGAAAACAAGGGACAAACCGCAACTGTGTACTAGGCACTGTTCTGTGCAAGCACTTTACAAATTCTTCATCAGATCCTGGAAGGTAGATGCTATTATTTCCATTTTACAATTAAGGAAACTGAGGCAGGTAGAGGTTAAGTGACTTGCTCAAGATCACACAGCTAGGGAATATCTGAGGCTCTATTTGAGCTCAAGTCTTCCTGACTCCAGGTGAGGTGCTTTATCCACTAGGTCATCTAGTATTCAGATATAAGAACCAAAAGCCTGATGTAATGATTAGTTTACACAGTGGGTGATCATCTTATTCCTCAATACCAGTATTGCAGACTAGTCCCCTGACATTTCAAAATCACTCACCTCGTTTGATAGGTAAATATATTGATGCCAGAACAAGCTCAGTGACTCAAGCAGTATATAAGCAATAGTGGTATTGTTATGTATTGTTAATAAGTAGGTGGTTGTGCTGATTGAACCCGAATGAAAAACTCCCTGATTCAAATTTGGACTCAGCTCATATCTTTTGGCTCTCTTCTTATTGGTGGGAGAGAGCTCTTCCTACCAATGCCCTCTTTTCATTTATTTTTTTTTTACTTCAGTTCTCATGCTTGGCCTATCCAAAATATATGTTGGTGGGTCTAAGGAGCATACCAGTGTGGCATGCACAGTTTAAGCAATGTTGTCATCACGTTCAAAATGACATTTATCTGTGTTTTTTGAAACTTTGGTGCTTCCAGGCCAGCTCCTTGAAACCCCAATAAAGAATCTGTCCTTTGACCAAGTGCAGACTTGTGATCTCTGCCACTGTGGGTGGGGGGGCTGGGGCTGTTGGATCCTTTGAGCTTGGGGATTCTAAGCTGCAGTAGTGATAAAGCCAATGGAGCAGCACTGTCTGGTACCAATGTGGTGAACCCTGAGAGCAGTAGGCCACCAGGGCTGCCTAAGGTGCACCAGACCTGCCCAGGTTGGAGATGAAGCAAATCAAAGCATCTGAACCAATCAGTCAGTCATTGGCGGCTGCATTTCCAGCCTCGTTGAGATTGTATAAAAAACAAAACAAAAGACAGACAAACCAACAATGACGACAAAGAAAACCATTTGTGATTAATCTACAAATAAGCATGCGTAAAGTGCTAATTGCACAAAGTGAAACAAGAACAGCCCTGCCTTCAAGGACCTTATATTCTACTAAGCTAAACCCTAAATTCTCCCTATAGTTTGTTTCAAAATGGCAATCCAACTCTGAGCCTATGGTGACATGACTGCTTTCCAGGAGCACAGCAGTGTGAAATTATGTAAAGGACTACTTGTCAGCCAAGAAGAGAATAGCAGAAAACACACTGGGAACCGGGTTGACTAAGATGGGCACAGAGCTCCTAAGCTGGGGTGCCTGCTGATTGACTGCGGGACCATCTTTTTCTGTGTAAGCTCCCATCTCTAATGTAGAGGGACCAGACAGGAAAATTACAGAGGGAGGTGGGGGGTGGGGGAAGTCCTGGAGGATTCTACTGGCTTCTTGACTTGGAAACAACTATCCTGCTCCATCTGTCCTAATCTAATGATGATATGAGCTTCAAAGAATAAAACACTGAGTAAAGTAAGCAACCTCATTAAGACAAATAGAAAGCAGTTGGTGGAGGGAGGACAAAGGTAGCCTGACACCGGAAGATTTATAGTTATAGGAACCTGAAGACAGAGGTAGAGTGTTCGAGGCAGGTGCAGGAGGATTATGGGTGCATGGGTTGGGGGACAGAAAAACAACAACAATGACGTCAACAGTATAAAATGATAAGGGAAAAAAATAGCCCAGGTAGGAAAGTCCTGCAGTCTCTTGCGGTGTTAGGAATGCACATTCATTGCTGAGACATAGAGGTAGTCAAATGCCAGCCAACAGGAGCCAGGGAATGAGGATAAATAGTTGCCAAGTGAATTCTTAATGCTGAGCTTTGGAAAGAGGTGATATAGGGAAAAAAAAAATAATACGACCCACTAATATTCAGAGTGACATTTTGGGAGGAAAGGGGAGCTGGTGGATGCATTCATCTACTTCATGACAGGTGCTTGTGTGGAGTAATAACTTTCCCTCACCTTTCCAAATACCTGTGTAGATATTAATTTATTTATAAGGCTACCTGGGGCTCATGGGGGATTCACTTGCTGCCTTAGCTTAGTCTATTCCAGTGACACTTACCTTGTATGATAAGAAAGGTTTCCTAAGCTTTCTTAAGGTCTGCTTTTTAATCCACCCTCCCACTGATATACGGAGCTCTTTATTTTTGATCTTGTCACTTTTGGAATAATCCTTGTGGTGAATTCTCTGGGAGTTAAGACAACTGGAGCTTTGTGCCAGGGTAAAGAGGAAAAGAGTATTGTTTCACCATTCCAGTGCTTCAGGCTTCTCTGATTGACCTATACAACCCAGAAACATAAGGATCATACCCTTCCACACACTGCCTTCTGAGCTTTCTATTTGACAGCTCTGCCTTATCCTCATGGCTTCCTCCCAGATGTTGTCATGGTGGGACTACGTCTGATCAGGCAAGATGATTACTGACCCTTTCCATGCCCCGCCCCCCCCAGGGATTGCTTCTATTGATTGTGTTGGGTATTCTTCTACATGTTTCTGCCTTTACTCCTGTCATACTCAATTCTGTCCCCTCCTCCTGCCACCTCTTCCTCCTCCTCACCTAGCTAGATTACACAGATAAAACTGGGGAGGACAACTCTCTGTATCTCACTCTCCCCTACTCTCCAAATGAATTTTCTCTAGATGCCAAAATTCTTCACTACAGTCCTGTCATTTCCCAAAGATTGATTGTTCTAGGGATCTAGCTTCCATTTATACTTTGCATTTCATTTTGTGAAATTAATATCATGGAAGCAAAAGTGACCCCAGAGTCACACACTTCCCTCCTATTGTTCTCCCAGAGTTCCTAATGGTTATGAAGGGAAGGCAGAATTTCTGGACCTCACTAGTGACCATTTGGAACATGCTTTGGCAGTCATCTCAAATCTTTCATCATCTACCTCCTTTTTCATTCATTTCCTCAAATGTGACCCTGGGTCTCAACAAATGGTGCCAACTCCTATCTACTGTCCATGGTTACATAGGCTCAGAAAAAAAGGACTTCAGTTAGAGAGGTCATAGCTTTCCCTTTGAGCCTGTAGAATCTAAAACCTAAGAGTAACAAATAGGCAGTGGACAAAGACTCTGTCTCTAGAATCTGGATTTCCACATGTTTACATAATTCCCTTTCTTGAATGAGTGAAGTAATAGCATAGTAAGAATACAGAATAAAGAATGGGGAAGTCTAGCATGCTGGAAAGAGCTGTCATTCTTACAACTTGTGCCACTATGGGCAAATCACCTGGCCCTTTTGGACCTCAATTTCTTCATCTACAAAATGAGTGATAAAAATATTTGTCCAACTCTAGTAAGTGATATGCAGCCTCTGCTTGAAGACCTCCAAGGAGAGACAATCCACCAGCTCTCAGGGCAGTCTTTCCCACTCACAGGATTGCCTTGAGGGAGGCACTATAAACCCCAAAGAGCTGTAAAAACATAAGCTGGCAAAGAGCACGGGCCAACATGAGGCCCATACCTATCTATATAAACACATTAGCATTTCTTCTTGTCTATAATAACTGGCCTGACTACTTGACCACTCATACCTCAAGTTTTCATACCTGCAACACCTATATAGTTAACCCCAATCATCTAGATATTTGATCTAGTTCAAGAAAAGAAAGAATCCTAGAAGCCCTAGTTCAGAGGGCATGGCATGGGGTCACCTTTGCTTTTGGCTCCTCTGAGAGGCAATCCCTGCTCCTGGCCTCCTGCTTTATGATTGGGATAAAGTTTTACACCTTGTACCCAAGCCCCAATAACTGAATTTCAGAATTTTTCCATTGTAACAGAGTTCCTGCCTTGCTTCTCTCTTCAGTGCCCAGTTCCTCTGGGACTGTTGTTTTGACATGCTCTCACCAGTCCTTCTGAGGAATAGACTTGTACCCTCAAACTTCAGTTCTTATAGCTATACCCCATATGTGCCTCCAGATCCCCCATTTCAATAACCAACTGCTTGTTTGGACTACTGCCTATTAACTGATGCCAGCTTTTCCTAATGACACGCTCTGCTCACCTGCTGGGATGCCCAGGCAGTCTGGCACTTTGTAATTTTTATAAATACCACACAACTACGTTATTGGCTGATGATAGACATCTTTGATGATGGCCACCTGCTTACCTGGTACCTGATCCTGCTGCCACACTCCTCTGATATTTACAAAATCACAGAATTTGAATTGGGAAGGACCTCAGGGGCCATCTAGTCCAACTGTCTATTCCTGGAAAAGAATATTCACTATCACATACCCAAGGAGTGTTCAGTTATCCATTCTCTTTGAAGACCTTTTTACTAAAGGCAGTGTATTCCACTTCTGGACCTGTCTAGAAGTTAGGATGTTTTCCCTATAGCAAGCCAAATTTTAATACTGCAACATGGACTCATTGCTCTTGGTTCTCTCTCCTGGGCCAAAGAGAGTGAGTCCAATCCCTCCTCCAAGTGACAGTCCTTCAAAGACTTGAAGAGAGTTTCCCCTTTGTCTTCTCTAGGGTAAAAATGCCTAATTCTTTCAACTGATGCCCATACTATGTAGACTTACAGACTTTTGCCATCTCATTTGCTCTCTAGCTTATTAATTGTTTTTCTTAAACTGTGATTCCCAGAACTGAACACAAGAGTCAGGCTGAGGTCTGATGAGGGCAGTGTACAAAAAGACAATTACCTCTCTATTCCTGGAAGGCAATAATAGCTTTCTTTTTGGCCAGCACATCATACTGATAAATCATATTGAGCCTGCCAGCCACTAAAACCCTCAGATCTTTTTCGCAACACCTGCTTTCAAATCATGCCTCCCCTAACTTAGAATTGTGTTGTTGATCTACCCTTTGTCTACATGTTCTCAGATGGGAAGTGCTTCCCACTCCCTGATTTTGTGAGACTAGCTAGGGTTAGGTTTTCAGACAGGTCCACATACTGATATTTGCTACTGTTCCTTGTATTTCATATATATCACCACAGAGTTAACATCAGGGTTAACTCTCTGCCATGTGTTAGGCCTTCCTTTTTTCATGCTTAACTAAAGGCACATGCACATGTGTATGCACGTGCACACACACACACACATTCATTTTATATATATATATATATATATATATGTATGTATATTAACCAATTTCTAAAACTTTACAAAATAAATATTAGTTTCAGAGAACATGGATGCCTAGTTACTCTTCTGACATTATTCTGACTCCATAGAGCAGAGAAATCTATATTCACAGGCACAGAGAGCAGTCTTAAAGAGGACAACAGCAAAATCCCAAACCAAAATTCATACATGAACTTTTTTTTAAAATTATAAGTTTATTTTTTATTTTTAGTTTACAAGATTCAATTCTACAAGTTTTGGGGTTCCAAATTTTCTCTCCCTCCCTCTTCTCTCCAGAATGTAATCCAATGTAGGTTCTACATACACCTTCAGGATTCTTACTGATGCAGCACATTACCACAAGGCATCAAACTTATTTACATAGCAGTCCAGTTGTAAAGAAGAATTATAACCAACGGAATGAATCACTCCTGAACTTTTACAATAGCTTTTGAACTCATTCTCCATGCCTTTTCGCTGTGAATTCCCTCCATGCATTCAGAGTCCTGGGTCTCCCCTTGGTTACAGCACATTGCCAATATCACATCGCAGTCAGTTCTTTAAACCATTATGCCTTGACACTTAAAAAAAAGTGATTTCATCACTTTGGTGAGTCCAATGCAGATTGCAACCTCCCTGTGTCTTAGTAGAAGGTCTTCAGGCATTGTTACAGTGTAGTGAGGTGGAAAATAAACAGAATAAACCAAACCCTCATCAAAACCATCAAGCAAATACAAACTTTACTACACTCAAATTATTCCTCAAACTATCATCCTAAACCTCTCCTTTCTTTCTTAGACAAATTTTTAAGGGGAAAAACAAAACAAAACAAAAATCTAACCATAGTTTGTTTTTTTTTTAAATGTATCTCTTCTTTGCTCATCCAATCTTTGACTCTCCAGTCTGGCTTTAAACTTCTTCACAACCAAAGCTACTGATTTGACAGCTTCTTCTCAGTCCTCATTCTTCTTGACCTATTTTCTTCGTTCGACACTGTTGGCCAAACTTTCCTCCTGAATACTCTTTCCTCTCTGGGTTTCCATGAAATTACTTTCTCCTGGGTCTCTTCCTATCTGTCTGACTGTTCCTTCTCAGTCTCATTTGCTGGTTTATCATCTATAGCATGCCCCTAACTGTGGATGTTCCTCAATGCTCCTTTCTGACCCAGGCAGTGAGTCAAAAACCAGTTATTCTTGAGTTCTTTTCTCTTCTAGGTGCATAGTGGATGGAATGCTGTGTGTGACTGGCATCAAAATGATATGAGTTCAAATCCAGCCTCAGATACTTACTAGCTGTGTGACCCTGGACAAGTCCACTAACCTCCATCTGCCTTAGTTGCCTCATCTGTAAAACGGGGATAATAATAGCACCTACCTCCCTGGCAATGTTGTAAGTTTTAAGTGAGATCATTTTTATAAAGTGCTTCAGAAGTGTTTCCACACACACACACTCACACACACATACACACACACACACACACACACACACACACACACACACACACGTTAGCAAGTACCCTAACACCCAGCATGGCCTGCTAGCACAGGTTCTTTGATCTCCTTTTATAAAGGAGAGACAGCTTCAAAGACGTTAACAATCCTCCTTTACTTACTTTATTCTATCTAACTGTCTGACAAGGGTTGCTGAGCACCAACTCCTACTGCGTTCCTTAATCACCCTTCTCCCAGGGGCTGGTGAGAAAGGGTGGGGGGCACCTCGCCCAACGTCTCCGTGGGGACAACTTGTGAATTCCCCTAAATCCCCTCAAGCCTTCATCGGGTCCAGCTGAGGCAAACACAGATTCCCCTCAAGCCTTGATGGGGGGGGCAGTCAAGGCACACCCGGCCTCCTAGCTTGTACATTTCAACCCTAAAGGTTCCCCACTCACTGACCTGTGCCCACCTGCTTTATACTTACACTCCGTCCCTCCAAGGTCCTGACCTTTACCATCTAAACAGGCAACGCCTGGCCCCTACAATCTACAGGGGTCTTGGTGGAGATATTTTGAACTATAGAACTCATATCCAACACCTGGGAACAAGAGATTATTATGGCCGTGGATTCTGGAAAACCAAACTCCAAAAAATACTAACAAACTTAATCTTACCACACACACACACACACACATACACACACGCACACATGCACATACATATACATACACATACACATGTACATGTACATATACACACATATATGTACTAGCTACTGTTATTAGTTCTCTATATTCTGGCCCCGGGTGACCTAATCAGTTCCCATGAGTTTAATAATCATCACTATGCAGAGGACTCCCATATCTGTACATACAGATATATTCTCTCTTCTGAGGCATAAGCTTGTATCCACATTTTTCTATTGCACTTTTAAAACCAAATGATTTATAGCTATGTTAACCTCAACTCCAAAGCAGCAGTTATTATCTTTATCCCCTATATGAACCCCTCTTCCAAATTTCCCTACCCTGCTGAGGTCACCACCATGCCTAAAGTCCTTCAGGTTTGCAACTTCAGTGTTATCCTTGTCTTTAGTCTCCCTCACCTGACACACCCAATAAATTGCCAAGTCTTTTTATTTCTACCTCTGTACAATATTTCTTCATCTATCCTCTTCTCTCAACTCAAACAGCCACCAGCCTGGTCTAGGTCTTCATCACCTCTTGACAGGATGGTTGCTATGGCCTTCTAATTGATCTCCCTTCTTCAAATCTCTCCTCTCTCCAATCGATCCTTCACATCAAAATGATTTTCCTTTAGGGTCGATTTAACCATGTTACTTTCCTTCTTGTAAACCCAACTTCCTCCCTATTGTCTCTAGGATACCTGTTTTAACTACTCTGATTAGCTATTAAAGTCCTTCATAGTTAGGGCACAACTATCTTTCCACTTTCACTATATATTACTTCCTCTCCAGAAGCCCAACATCCAATCAAACTGACCTTGTTTCTATTTAGCATGCATGGCATTCTATCTTCTGTCTCCAGGCCTTGGAACTGTCTTCCTCACATGCCTGAAATGTGCTCCCTTCTCACATTTACTTCATATAATCTTTCTGATGTTTTAAGACACAGCTCTAATATTGCTTCTAAATGAAACATTTCCTGATCCCACCAACAAACAGCTAGTACTCTGTCATGCAAACTCTCTCGTATTTAACTATTTCATATATTTTTGTATTTATTATCATATATATGTATATGTACACATATATTTATATACACATACATCTTTCTTCCTTCCTCATTTCCTTCCTTCCTTCCTTCCTTCCTTCCTTCCTTCCTTCCTTCCTTCCTTCCTTCCTTATTTCCTCCCTTCCTTTACTCTCAACTTCTACTTAAACAGATAGATTGAGACTCCAGAAGAAGTTTATCACTTTTCCCTTCAGGATTTCAGGACTAGCTTGGAAGGACAGTGACTTCATATGCATTTGTTCATGAGTACTCATCCAGTATGCTCCTCCAATATTGCTTAATAAGTTGATAACAATTAGCTTTTATAAAGGGATATTTACTGAAAAGGTTCAACAAGTTCAGATGTACAAAACAACCGCACCTTGAGGTTTACTGCCCCCTGAAAAGCTGTGCTCAAGATGAAAGTGGTTGGTACAAAACATCTTCTCTACCCCAAGGGTATACTTTCTCTTCTCTATGAACACAAGGTCTTTGGGAAGAATGGGTTTCAAAAGGGTCAATCCATTGCTGGCCTGATTTAAACAAGTTACTGCTCCGCCCTGGGTCCTTATTAGATTCAGCTCCTACCAGCTTTTGTGGTCTCTACTATCTATTCCAGGAGCTGAGGGGACCTCTATTGTTGCTTTTAGTATTTCAAAGCTCCGAATACTCATTCACCTATCATCAAGAAAGAAAAAAAATCAACAGAACCAGATAATATTAGCTCAGGGAAGGGTAGTGGTCAGGTGGCAAGATGAGATAAACCAAGTCTTTGTCCTTCTCCCCACCAGGAGGCTCACAGCCAATTCTTCTTAATTGAAAGCTAAGAGAGAAAAGCCCAAAATGGGCAAAGGGAAGGATTTATTGATCTTTTGTTATGGAGCTCAGGTTTGGTTCTATTGTTAATGTTTTTACCTCTGAAGAAAATTGAAAAACTTTTCATTAGATAGTGTGGGCCCCAGAGTCATTCAAGAATGGTAGGAAACCATTCTGCATATGTTAGATTGAAACCAGAAGGGAGTATTCTGCCTGCCCTGAGGAATAGAACCACACTGAGTAGTCTCCCATTATATTTATATAATTTTTTTCCTCGTCAGAATTCAAGTTACTTTAAAAAAATAAAGGAAGCAGAACTTCAGGGAAAAAATAGGCCTTTTGTTTGTATTTATACCCCTATCACATGACTGGCATACAGTAGGTGCTTAATAGATACCTGTTTGTTGATCACGGATTGAAAATAGCTACAGTCCAGGTGAGAGGTAATGAAGTAAATAAGGACCCAAATTGCCCAAGATTATATACATATATGCATATGTATGTACATGTGTGTTTATACATATATATATATATATATGTAGAGAGAGCAAGAGAGAGCGAGAGAGAGAGAGAGTGAGAGAGAGAGAGAGCGAGAGCAAGAGAGAAAGAGAGAGAGAGAGAGAGAGAAAGAGAGAGAGAGTGAGAGAGAGAGGTCTTTTTTTGACATGAGTAGCTTTGGCAATTGATTGGATATGCGCAATAAGGGTGAGTGAGGAGTGGAAGATGAGACCTAGGTTATGAATCTGGGTGATTGGAAGTATTGTTGTGCCTTCTACTTGTTCTTTTTATAAAAAACAACAATAGATATTTTGGAAGAGAAGTAATAAAGAACTTTGAAAGAAGGGCCCGTTGTAGGAAAGATTATATAATTAGAGCTGTGATGTAGTAACAACCCATCCATTCCTGCTCACTCAGGAAGAGTTATTCTATTTTATTCAAAATGATATGGAAAGGGACAGGAAGGTTATGTTATAATTCACAGGACACTGATTGGAGAGCTTGCACTTCAAAAGGCATCTGCAACAGTTACACGGTATTACAGCAAAGTGATCTGAGAGTTATGCATAGGCATGCTGGGGAGGAGGGGGAATTTTCCCAGTCATTCCTGAGCCACTGTTGATGGGGGTATTTGGGTAGTGATTCCGTGATAATGGTTCTCAGGAGCCAATGTTTGTCTCTTAAAAGGGGAAGAGTTGATGGAACCTGTGGGGTGAAGATAGGTGTGGTTAAATTGGATATAAGCACCACAATTGGCTGTTACAGAGAGGATGAAACAAATCCTTCTGCCCTTTAATTGATTGATCACACACCCCTTGGGGAGGAACCATAGACCTCTAGGGAGCTCTGGCAATCAATTTGGACACTATTGGTTTTAGATCATTATTACCTCATGAGCATCTTGGCTGGTGTCTCTGCTTTGTTTCTCTCTCCATTCAAATGAATTCTAACTGATGCTGCCAGATTAATCTCCCTAAAGTACAATGATCATCTTGTCAACTCTGTAATCATAAACTTTCCTTTCTTAAATTAAATTTCATTATTTTCCAGCAGCAAAAATCTGCCTCTTCTGTTATCTACCTCCATCTCCCCCTCCCTCAATGGAGAAATAAAGAGAAACAAAGCCTGTTGCAAACATGTACAGTCAAGAAAAACAAATGCCTATATTGCCTATGTCCAGAAAAAATTGTCTCACTCTGCGTTGTGAGCTCTTTACCTCTCTAACAGGAGGTAGATACTATGTGTCATCATAAATTCTCAAAAATCATGGTTAGTCATTATGCTCATAAGAATTCTTAATTCTCTCCAAGTTGTTCACCTTTACAATATTGTCATTGAATAAATTGTTCTCTAGTTCATACATCTTCCATATTTTGTCTAAAGCCATCTTTTTACAGCACAGTAGGATTGCATCACATTTATATAATGTAACTTGGTCAGCCATTTCCTAATTGATGCGAAGTGCCTCTGCAGCCCTACCTGGTTTCAAAACTACATATCTCTCCCAGAATAAGCTCACCACTTCTAATTTCATTCCCATGTTGCTAACTTAGGCCTGGATTGACACCGCCTCCCTCAATCTCCTTTCCCCCTCATTGCTGGGCTGGACAGTAGAGTATCAAACTTCTCCCAATGTCTTCCTTTATAGAGAGTAGAAACTGATCTTTCAGATCACTCCACTTTGCCTCTGATGCTCTACCCGGTTTGCCCTCCATGAAACAAGAGGCTAAGCCAAGTACCTCCGGTGTTCTCACAGCCCAACCTGGTTTCCTACATCCTGTTATGTGTTGTCTCCCTCCATTGGATTGTAAGCTCCATGAAGGTAATGATTATCTTTCTTTTTATTAATTGTATCTCTAGTGCTAAACACAGTGCTTGGCATGTATTAGGCACTTAAGAAATGTTTATCAGATTCAATTAGATTATCTCCTAAATTTCTGGTTCTTTACCAAGAAAAAAAGAGGTACTATAAATATTTTCATAAATCCTTAATTATAATTTGTTTTGCTTAGGACTAATACCTTAATCTGTCTTCCCTATTGTTATTCCTTCTACCTTCTCCCTTTTCTTTCCTGTTTCCATGTTGGGAAAAATGTATTTCTGTACCCAACATTATGAGTGTGTGTATGCGTGTGAACATGTGTGTGTTCATATATGTGTGTGTGTGTGTGTGTATTCTTCCCTCCTTTGACCAATTTAGATATGGGAGGTAGTCAAAGTGTCACTAATCTTTCTTGTTTGTGTAGATTTCTACTTTTGTACCCCAGTTATGTGGGATGTTTTCTTAACCTTCCTTTACCTTTCCTCTCACCCTTTGTAGTTTATTTTTCTTCCCCTCCTTTTCCATTCATATTTTAAGATATCAAGATCTAATCATCCTTAGAACCTCTGTCTAAGTAGATTTCCCCTATGATCCAGGGTACAATATGGTTCTGAGATGACACATGTATTATCTCTCCATTTTAAAATATAAACAATTTATATTTATTTGTCCCTGATGGTTGCTTGCTCCTTTTCTTTTTTGTGTTTCTCTTCACTTCTCTATTTGTACTTCAAAGTTTCTATGTAGCTCTACTCTTTCCATCGGGAATGTTTGGAAGCCCTCTACTTTATAAAAGGTCCATTTATTCCCCCTGTGGAATTATATTCAGTTTTTCAGGGTAAATTATTTTCGGTTATAGGCCTATATACTTTGCCTTCTGGAGCATCATTTTCCAAGTTCTCCTCTCCTTTATAATTTGAATGCCAAATCATATGTGATTCTAATTGGGACTCCTTGGTACTTGAATTCTTTCTTTCTGGCTGCTTAAAATGCTTTTTTCTTTCACCTGGAAGCTCTGGATTTTGGTTATTATGTTTCTAGGAATTTTCTTCTTGGAGTTCCTTTCAGGAAATAATTAGTGATTTCTATTTCTGTTTTGCTCTCTGGATCAAATGGGCAGTTTTCTTAATTTCTTAAAATATGATGTCTAGAGCCCTTTTTTGATCATGACTTTAAGGTATTTTGGTGATTCTTAAGTTATCTCCAATCTTTTTTTTCTTCTAAGTCAATAGTTTTTACTATAAGAGGCTTCACATTTTCTTCTATTTCCTTAATCTTTGTTTCATCCAATCATTATTAGCCTCTACTTGTCCCTTCTAATTTAAAGGGAATTTTGTCCTGGACAAAGTTTTGTACCTCTTGTCAAATTGCTTAATTTCCTTTCTAATTCTTTGTTCTCTAGCTCTCACTTCTTTTCCAGTGTTTTTCCTTTAGTTCTCCTTTTCAATTATAAAAATATTTTTATCAGTTTCTTTTAACTCTTACATCATCCTTTCTAGGAATTCTAGTTGACCTTGTGCCCAAGTTGCATTTGTCTTTGAAGCTTTGCTTGTAGGTGTTTTGGAGTCATTTTTTTTCTCCTTAGTTTATGTTTTCAGGGATTCTTTCTTCTGTTTGCTAATTCTTCCAGCTGATTCCCTCACTTTAGACTACTCATTAGGTCTAGGCTCTGCACACATCCATAGGAGATGTCTGGGCTGGTCTTATGACTACTTTCTTGGGATATTAAGTTTTGTGTTATTCTAAGATCTCACAAACAGGTCATGGTGGGGACTTGTAAGCTTTTAGTTCTCCCAAAGTGATTTTATCTACAGCAAAGTCTGATCACTAGCCCCCCTGCTCTAAGCTCTGAAAGTTCCTGACCTAGGTTTGTGTCTAAGCAACATGACTATGGGCCTGCCCCATTTGGAATTCTAGTAGATTGCTACTGATGCCACCATCAGATAGCTGGAAAGCTCTTCTGGATTAGAGTAACAGAAAAGTAAGCTCCGCTTTGATCTTGAATTTCTGCCCTAGTTATTCTACTTCATACTTCAGACTGGGCTGAAAATTATAACCAAGACCCTGATCTACTCGGGGGATCCAAACCACAAAATTGATACTTGCTTCCAAACTTGTTCCTTGATAAAGACTCTGTGACCACCCCTCAACCTTGAATATGCCCCCTATCTATTGGTCTCCTCCTCAGCCAGCCTTGTGTCTATGACATAAAACAGCAGAGTGAGCAGCAGAACCATGAGTTGGCCCCTAATCTATCACCCTGTTCAACTTCAGACCCCTCAATTTTGGAACTGAAACCTCTTCTTCCCCTATTCCCCACGCTAAAGTGTTTCATGGGGTTTCTGGACATTTCTTGGTGTTTTTTTTTGTTCCCCCCATCTCTATCTGCAGATTTTTCTACGTCTCCCTATGTTTATCTGGGCTAAAAAAAATGACTCACTGTGATTTTGTTTTTTTCTCAGATTTCCTAATTAGGTTTTGGTATTGTGCATTTTCTAGGTCTGTTTAAAGGAGTTGGGTGTGGGAGGAGGAAGGAACTTGTAATAATTCTTCTTGTTACTTCTCCATCTTGCCTATGCCTGCATAATTTGCTGTTCATAAACTTTCCACGACTCCTCATTAACCCACTGAAAAAGGCTGGAACTCCTTTGCCTGCCCCTTTAGTCCCTCCATGATTTTGACCCAAACTACCTTTCCAACACTATCCTCTTCTGTTTATCTTAAGGCATTCTTTAATATAACCAAATTCAGTTACTTAAGATTTCCCTTCCTAAGAGATTTTCTATTTTTCCACCTCTGTGTCTTTGCTTATATTATACCTTCTTCCTAGAAAGTCCTTTCCTGCTAATTCTTTCTAATTTTTCCTTCAAGGTCTACTTCAAATGTCATGTTCCCAATGCAGCCTAAAATTGATCTAGCTCTATGTAAACATGGCCTCTCCAAGTTACTACTGTAACTGCCTTAAAATAATTTAATTTTCTTTAAACCCTGTATGATATTTGTGTATGTCTCATCTGTCTTTCTGGACTATAAGCTCCTTGGGGGAATTAATCTTGCCCTATTCTTTGTTTCACAATATCTAGTATAATGCCTTCTATACTAGTTGCTCCATAAATGTTTTTCAATGATTGAGTTTAATGAACAAAATTTTAGCATCATTATATAGAATTAGTCTAGATAAAGACTTTCCATTTATTAGTCAAGTAGCACTTTGGTTTCTTCCATGCCTTTCTTTTTCACTTTTTTTTATAAAAACCTAAGGCCATCAATGTACAAGCAGATATTTCATGGCTAATACAATTTTATTCCTGTGGATTTTAAAATGAAAAAGAAATGGAACTTTGAAGGTCAGTAGGTGCATCCTTTCATCTCTAGGTACTTACTCTTTCTAAATCATCTTTTCTGTTTTTTATTTTTATTTTTTCTTTTGGAGTGCTGCAAGGAGAAAAATTCCATTACCTCTAGGTTGAACAGACTTGTCAATTACTCTTAAACTGATATTTCAAAATTGTTCCTTTCAACACCCCCTAATTTGTATCCATCTGCTTTAAATTCTGCTCTCTACCTTGATGCCAAATTCTTTGGGTCGCCTTCTTTGTTTTGACTAATTGATCATGCTTTAGCATTTTTATGAATAAAAACAATATTCATTATTTAATACTTAAAATGCTGGTTTGGATTTAGTGCCCAAGTTGAAAAGTACAGTGGTGCAGAAATGATTCTCCAGTGGCCTCATCTGACAAAATTGAGAACAATAAATTTTAGTTCCCACCTTGCTGTCAACTCACTAGGGAAAATGTCTGCTAGTTTTCTTCATAAAGAAAATGGAACTGCATCCAGAATGTACTGTGTGACATTAATAACTAGAACTTATTTGGAATTAAATTTCAATAATAAGAAGCAAGAGGATTGTATTGCCTATGATTCTCCTGTATCATGACTACATATAAGAAGTTGTATATCAACTCTTATTAATGCTATCCTGAGGCTTTATAAGGTCCTAACCTAGTTACTTGTTCACAGCAAATCACTTGATTTTCTGCACTACTGATGGAGGGTGGAAGGTGGAAGGCTGGAATGATGAAAATGTAGGGTGGGGCAGAATTACATGGGAACTACGAAGAGGCAGGGCTTTCCTCTATGGAACCTGGGATGGTTAGAAGCTATTCCTGCAATGCTGTTAAAGCAGGAATAATAAAGTTGTGGCCCCATCTGAAGTCCTCAGGGATGCAAGAAATGGATTAGATTCTTTTGTAGGGCTTTAAGTAAAGATAAGTAAAATTGAGATAGTAATCTAAGGGGACTAAAGTGGAAGATTTAAATGAAAGCTCTATATCCCTAACATTATTTATTGTTGACTCTGAGAAATGGCAGTATTTGCCATCTATCAGCAAAATTATGATCATAGGACAGAATTCATTATTTAGAACGTAATTTCTTTTTTCTTTTCTTTTCTTTATTTCTCTCTCTCTACCTCTCTCTCTCTCCCTCCCTCACTCTCTCTCTCTCTCTCTCCCTCTTTCTCAGTCAGTCAGGCTTAGTCATTTTGCTCATTAAACAAACCAGGGTAAAATGACTGTCCCAAGGTCATTCAAAGAGTCACTGGCAGAGAAAGATTAGAATGCATAGTGAATACTTGAATTTCACATCTATTTCTTAGCCCACTCGAACACATGGTGCCATTTTTTTCTGAAGTAATTTTTAAATGTCTTTGATGGAGGTATTTTATTAGGAATAAGCAACTATTCCAGTGCACCTCTCCTTTGCTAGAGGGGAAGATGAATTAATTTCTCCCCAGCTGTATATACTTTTGTGCTACTGCTTTCATTTACATTAAATATATTTGTTAATGCTACAACTTTATTTTGAATTGTTTATGGAAAGATACTAAAGAAGGAAAGAAAAGGGTTGCTAAGCTGGATTTCTGTAATGGAGTAATAGGAGACTTTCATAGAACTCATTTCATGTCATGTTTATGATTTATAGTTGTTCCTTTAACTGCCTGCAAGGTATACGCAGGAGCACAAGCCAGGAAACTGTGAAAACATACATAAATATTTATTCAAAAGTGTTATTTTTTTCTCCCTGATAACTATGATTTTTTTAAAGCAGGTTTCTCTATTAGAGTGCATTTCCCAAGCATCTTGCTTATGTTTGTCCTTTGTTTTCCTCCTATTCTCATTCATTTGTGCAAATTACTAGGGAAGAAATGAAAGTTTTATTTTTTTCTATAAGAAATTGCACACAGAGCAACTTTATAAAACCCTAAGTTGAAAAACATGGGAATGTGGTAATAATACTGTTTACTTTTCCCTGCCTAAGTGTACAGGTTAGATGCAAAACAAATAAACCATCAAATCATTCTCAGGGGATCATATTCTTCTTTCCTTGGGGATGCATTGAGGGAGGATTAACTCAAAGAGGAAGAATTTTAAAGCTTTGTACAGATGTGTGCCCTCCCCCTCCTGCCCCAATGAAGTCACATTGCCAGTGTGGACATTAGATTCACGCAAAGGATTGAAAACATTTTCAAATCAGTCCGGCCCGATGTTATTTTTTCCTTGTCTGCTTAAAACCAAATAATTGCTCTGGCTTCAACATTGTTCAATTCCATTTCATTCAGTTTGATACAAGTCAATTCAATAAGCATTTACCAAGGATTTGCCATGCGCCATATGCCCTGTTTTGGCTCTGTGGGGGGGGGGTAGGGATGGGGGGGGTTGTCCTTCGTTCTTGAAGAGGACGATGACAACGCTCTGTACCACTCACTGGGGATACAAAGACCAAAAGGAAATGGCTACTCCCCTCCAGAACTTAAATTCCTAGGGAAAACCACATTAATACAGACAAGGAAATACAAAATGATACATAAGTATACATAAGGTAATTTGGGGGGGAATCACAGAGTCTAAGATGTGGGCATAATGATGGAGGGTGGGGATTGGGGTGGGGAACAACCTTTGCAATGATATGGCGACTAGAGATGGGATGTCATGCAGAGAGAGAAGAAAAAACAGTCCAATTTTGTTGCGTTGTAAAGGGTATGAAGGGAAATTATATGTAACAAATCTAGAAAGTTAGCCTACAGTCAGGTTGCAGTTGTCTTTAAAAGATGGCTAGGTGGTACAATGGCTAGAGTGCTGACCCTGAAGTCCTGGACCTAGAGTCAGGAAAAACTGAGTTCAAATCTTACCTCAGATACGTTAATGGTGACCCTTAGAAAATAACAGCCTCAGTCAGCCTCGGGTTTTTTCATCTGTAAAATGGCGACAACAGTAACACCTACCTCTCAAGGTTATAGAGATGATAAAATAAAACATTTATAAGAGATTTTGTGAACCTCAAAGTTCCATGTAAACCTAATTATCATCATCATTGTGAAATATCCAAATAGAGGGTTTTACATTTGATCTTACAGGCAGGAGAGAACGTCTTTAGCAGGGAAGCGACATTGCCGTAACTACTTTGGGGGTATCCCTTTGGCATCTATTTTTAGTATTAGAGACAAGGAGAGATTTGAGAAGGAAACCTATTAGGAGATTATTGCTGTGGCCCAAGTAAGAGGTGATGAGATCCTGAGTTATGGTGGTAGCTGTTTGAGACAAGGGACTGATGCCAGAAATGCTGTGGAGGTAGACTTGTCTCCTGTTTGAATATGTGGGGCAGGTGGGGATGAGAAGTTGAGGATCATTCTGAGATTGCAAACCTAATGACTCAAAGGATTGTGGTTCCCTTTATGTGTATAGGATGTTCAGAAGAAAGGTGGGTTTTGGGGAAGAGAATGAATTTTATTTTGAAAACCTTTAGTTTGGAATGCCTGCATAATATCCATGTTGAAATGACTTAATCATTAATTGATGATGTTGGATCAGAGCTCAAGTAGAGAGATTAAGGGTAGATAGATCTGGCAATCTCCCGAAAGAAGATAAAAACTGATCCCATGAAACCTCATGAAGTCACTGAGTAAAAGAGAGAAGAGAAGAGGTCCCGGGAAAGAGCCTCATATTCTTTTAATAATGGCTTGCATTTATATAGCATCTGCAACATTCTAAGTGCTTCACAAACATTATCTTATTTGATCCTCACAACAGCTCTGGGAGGTAGATGCTATTATTATCCCAATTTTATATTTGAAGAAGCTGGGTTAGGCAGAGGTTGAGTGGCTTGCCCAATGTCACAGAACTAGTAAGTGTCTGAAGCTGGATTTGAACTCTGGTCTTCCTGACCAGATCAGGCAATCTGTCTGACTATCCCACTTAGAAATCCATTTGGAAAGACTATTGAACTGGTCTATCAGGAGAGCAGAGCGGAATGCATTTGAAAAATAAAAGGCAATAATAACCACAGGCTTCCCTGAGAAAAAGAGGCCTGAGTTTTTAATTTCGACATCTTTTTGCAATTCTGAATGGCTACCAGCTGTAGAATACTGCAGTGGACCACACGAGGGGCAAGGGAGAAGTATACAGTAGATCTGACTAACATAGGACCAATAAGTAACTTGGCTGGGTGAAGTATTGTAATGGATATAATTAGAGGGGTACATGAACAGAAAACAAGGTAGGCCATTCATAACAAGAATGAATCATTTATGACACTTCAATATCAGGAAATCCATAAGACCTCCAACTTGTCAGATGGGCCATCCAATAAAGAGGCTTTGTGTGAAGACACAGACAAGGATCTCAAAGAATGGGAAAGAGTAAATGGGCTGTGATGTATGGTCCTGGAGAGAGTATGCACATTGATGAAATCATACACCAGTTCATTGAAGTCTACTAGTAATTAGATATCTAAGTATGTAGAATCTTAGAGCTGGAAGGGAACATAGAAATCTGGTTGATCTTGTCTTATAGATGGAAAAATGGAGGCCCAGGGAGATGAGATGACTTACCCAAAGTCATAGATACAACTAATAACAGTACTAGGACAAGAAAGTGGACCGTTTGCCTTCAAACACAGTGCTCTTTGGTTACTACAGAAAGACACAACGTAGTGAGGGCTATCCATCACATGGTTACCACATGGTGTGGCTTGAGGAGAGGCAAAACAGACATCTCTAGTCTTTTCTTTCCCTACCTTTTTCCAAAGGAGGCTACGTCCTGCCAGGAGGGGAAGCAGGAAGTTGGGGTTAGAGGCCACTGTGATCTCCTCAGAGAAGGGGTACTGGGATAGAAAATATCTATCTGTTCTCTAAAATATTTTTAGAGGGATAATGTTTTCAAGTTCAAACTAACTTCCAAAATCTATTCACTATTGGGGGGAAGCAGGACCCTAAGTTTTATATCCAAGGCTTGATCCCTTTCCCAATCAAGTAGCATTTAGCCAAGAAAAGACCATTTATCCAGATACATAGCAAAACAGAAATCAAAGAAGGTGTATGTAGGAAAAATGTATACTAGACAATACTTTCTCCATTGGGAGAAAACTCAGTTCAACCAAGAGAGAGTCCTAGATCTCACTCAAGGTAGATTTTCCCAAAGTCTCAAGTATAGCAAACTGAGATAGGGAATTAATGGAGGTTGTCAGTTTCTCTTAAGTCTTCAGATTCTACTTATGTTTACTTCCTGCAAGCAAAGCTTAATTCCTTCCTCTATGAAACAAGGGGGTTGTGTGGATAATCTCTAAGGTCTTTTCCACATCGATATGTCTATGATTCCATGAGTTTTTAGAGGTCTGATACTATGATATACAAGAATTGAAAGAGGAACTGGTATATTTGGCATGGAGAAGGGAAGGGGGAGGATATGATGGCAGAGAAGAAAATATAATAGTTGGTGGAAAAATTTCATAGAAACTAGAGTTGTTTAGAAAGTGCAATGGGTTATCTTAGATGGTTGTGAATTAGTCATCATTAAAGTTCTTCAAGCAGATGGATGATTACTTACCGGGGAGATGGGGGGTGCATGTAGCTGAATAAATATTGTATTTCGAGTCAAAAGATCTGGGTTCAAATCTGTGACCTTAACAAGTTGTATCATCTCTGTTGGCCTTGAATTCCTTTTCTGTAAAATTCGGGAATAGATACTTATCAAAATACAAATGTAAATCTGTGGCCTGTGATCTATGCTGCATAGAATATGAATTAGACTGAATAACCCCTGAAGTCACTTTCTTTTCAAAATCCTATGATTAGAATTTATATCCTCATAAATATAAGTGGGATAATAATGCCCCCTCTCCCTATTTCATACAACTATTATAAACATCATAGATTATAATAGATTTAATTATCATCTTTGTGCTGAGGCAGATCTATTTATCTAGCTCCAGCTTCTCTCCTAACCTCTCAATTCACATCTCTAATTTCCCATTGGACACCTCAAATTAGATGACCTATATTCACCTTAAACTCAATGTCCAAAACTGGATTTATCTTTCTCCCCAAACCCTCCCTTGTCCATACCAACCTATTATTATTCATGGTACTGCTATCCTTATAAACTCCTAGATTCACATCCTAAGTGCTATTCTCAACTCCTCACCATCTCTCACCACCCCCAGCCTTCACCTCTACACTCATATTCAATCTAGCATCAAATTATTTCAACTCTACTTTGGAAACATCTTTTATAAATGCCCCCTTGTCTCCTCCAATACTACCTCCTTGGGTTCAGCTCTCATCTCTTCATAGCTAGAATATTTCAATACTCTTTGCTTGGTCCCCCTAACTGTATCAGTAAGGCAAGATTCTTGACCTCGAAGATGACCATGAACATGCCTGTATGGTTTGGAATCACAAAGTATGAAAAACCCTCTATGTAGAAGGCAAAGGAAGTATAACATTTATTTAGATGTCAGAGGATCAGATTCCAAGACCAATATCTCCAATTTGATACAGCAGTAATTATATTCCAAAACCAGTAAGCCCATTTCAAGGTAGGAGATTACAACACAGTATTATAGCAAGGAACCAAATCATCCTGTAACCTTCTTCCCTGCTGGGGCCTCCCTGTAAACACCCATGAATATTAATTGTCTGTCTGCCTATGTTCTCTCCCCCACCAGTTCTCTGGTCTTCAAAGTTCCCTGGTTTCCACTCCACTCTCTGCTCCACACTCTTTCTGCAGCTCTGTTGTTTCAGAATTCTTACTTCTCCTTACAATGGATTCTGAATTCTCACTTCTGACTTCTGAATTCTCTCTTCTGACTTCTGAACTCTCAGTTCTCAATGGCTATCTTCAGGATGTATATACTCTTTTTAGAGCCCAAAAGCTTCACACCCAATCAGCAAAAGGGTGTGGGCATGACTTTATATAGATTAAACATGTGCAGTCATGAAAAACATTTCCATATTAGCCATATTGCACAAGAAAATGCAGACCAAAAAAAAAAACCCTTAAGAATAATTAAGGAAGTTTAAAAAAGTATGCTTCAATCTGCATTTAGACTCATCGGTTTTTTTCTCTGAAAGGGGATAACATTTTTCATCATCAATCCATTGGAATTGTGTTAGATCATTGTATTGCTGAGAATAGCTAAGTTATTCACAGTTGATCACTGTGCCATATTGCTGTCCCTGCATACAATGCTCTGTTGGTTCTGCTCATTTCATTCTGTATCAGTTCATGTAACTCTTCCAAGGTTTTTCTGAAAACATCCTCCTTGTTATTTCTTATAGCACAATAATAATCCATCACAATCATATACCAAAACTTTCTTAGCCATTCCACAATTGATAGCCATCCCCACAGTTTCAAACTCTATATTCTACAAGAAGTCTTTCTAGATCCTTCTTAATGCTAATGTCTTCCCTCTGCTGATTATTTCCAGTTAATCCTGTCTATATTTTTCTTGTAGGCAGTTGTTTGTATTGTGTCTCCCCCATTAGAATATGGACTTCTTGAGAGAAGGGACTATTTTCTGTCTTTATATCCTGAGTTCTTAGCATGGTACCTGGCACATAGGAGGCTCTCAATAATGCTTGTTGACTGATCAATTTTTGTGAAAAATCTCGGTGTTTTACTAGACTGCAAGCTGAACATGAATCAGCAGTGTGATATAATTTTGAGCTTTATTAAGAGGACTATAACTTTCAGGAATCGAGATGATAGCCACACATTCCTCTCCTCTCATTAGACCTCATGTAAAACATGGTATTCAATTCTGGGCACCTTGGTTAAGAAGAACATTGACAAGCTCTGGAAACTATCCAAAGGAGGGCAGCCAGAACAGTGAAGGGCCTGGTGTTCATGACATATGAGGATCAGTTGAAAGACCTAGGCACATTTAGCCTGGAAAAATAAAGACTTAGAATGAGTTGACAATCATTCAAGCATTGAAGGGAGGTGGGTGTTATGTGGAAGGGGACCTGGACTTGTTCTATTTGGCTCCAGAACGAGGAACGAGGGGTGGAAATTGCAAAGAGGTCAATTTGGGCTCAATTTCAAGAAAAATGTCTTCCTAACAATTCAAGCCATCCCAAACTGGAACTGGCTGTTTCAAGAGGTGGAGGGATTATTTCCAGGTCTCATCTCCTATGATTCTATGACCTTCAAAATTCTTATTTCATAGATGAGAAAAATAAGGCTCATGTAGTTGAAGTGAATGATGATTTAAGGTCACAAAATCAGTAAGGAGTAAAACTGAGAGAAGAACCCTAGTCCTATGAAACCAAATCAAGAACTCTTTTCACTATGATAATGATGATGATCAATCAATTAATAAATATTTCTTAAGCACCTACAATGTGGCAGGCCATGTGCTAAATGCTAGGTATACAAAAAAGAGGCAAAACATAGTTCCTGCCCTCAAAGACCTTAGAATCTAATAAGGGAAACAGCATGTGAAGAAATATATACAAAGTAAACTACATACAGGAAAAATAAGAAATAATTAACAGAGAGAAGGAACTAAAATCCAGAGGAATTGGGGAATGCTTCCTGTAGAAAGTAGTAGGAGAATCAGGATTCTGGGAAGATGGCACAGTAAATCAGAAAATTCCAATCTCTCCAGATTTCTTCCACAGACAAGACAAAATATTGCCCCAGGGTGAACATAGAGCAATAAAAGTAAACAAGCACTGGGGCAAAATAGTGGTCTTCCTGGGACAATCTGAAGAAAAATCCTAAGGTTTGGTCCCTGTGAAGTGTAAACACCTCCAGGCTAGTTCCACTGAAACATCAAGAAGCAAGCCCTGGGGTTAGCTGGTTTGGGAGGTAGCTTGAGCCCCAACCATAGATGTTTTCATAACCTGTACAATGTGGGGAGTCTGAGCAGGAGAAGATTGAGGGTACCTCTGCTGATAAGGAACACTAGGCCTAGCAATGCTGCTGAGATGTGGCCCTTGTCAAGAAGGAACTAGCACACATCTGGTGAGTGCAGAAGCTACAAATATAAAGACAGACAGATAGAGACAGAGAGAGAGAGAGAGAGAGAGAGAGAGAGAGAGAGAGAGAGAGAGAGAGAGAGAGAGAGAGAGAAACAGGCAAAGGAGAAGGGATCCGACTATAGAAAGTTACTATGGGAATAGAGAAGACTGGGGTTCATGCTCAGAAAGCGATGCTGAATCAAAAAAAGCCTCTCTTGTTCCAAAGAATAACATCAAATTGTCGCCTGCCCCCAAATAATTCATAGAAGAACTTAAAAAGATTTTTAAAAATCAAATGAGAGAGATTGAGGAAAAAATTTGAAAAAATAGAACAATATAAGAAAAGTGAAAAGATTATGAAAAGAAAGTCAATCAATTGGAAAATGAGATCCAGACTCCTAAGGAAGAAAATGACTCCTTGAAAATTAGAACTGGGCAAGTGAAATTATAAGTGAAGTTATAAGAGACCAAGAAATAATGAAATAAAATATAAAGGATGAAAAAAATTAGAAGAGAATGTGAAATGTCAAATAAGAAAAACAACAGATCTAGAGAACAGATCAAGAAGAGAAAACACAAGAATAATTGAACTACCAAAAGTTATAATAAAAAAGAATCTTGATACAATAAAACAAGAAATTAAAAAAAAATGTCCTAACAGAATAAGAGGGGAAAGTAGAAACAGAAAAAAAATCCACCAATCACCACCTGAAAGAGATCCTTTGAGGAAAATCTACAGGAATATCATAGTCGAACTCCAAAAACTCCACTTCAAGGAGAAAATATTACAAGCAACAAGAAAAGGAAAACAATTCAAATATGGCAGAGCCACAATTAGAATCACGCAAGACCTAGCAGTGGCTACAGTAAAAGACTGCAGGTCTTGAAACACCATATATTGAAGGGCAAAAGAACTAGGGTTGTGGCCAAAAATAGCAAAAATTAAGCATAACAGCGAAGTTAAGCATAATCCTGAATTTTAAAAAATGCATATTCAATGAATTGCCAGGCTTTCAGGATTTTTAAAACAAAAACAAAAAATCTGAACTTAATGGAAAATTTGACATACAAGATCTAAGAAAAATGTAAGGTACACATCAAAGACTAATATCAAAGGACTCAAGGACAGATTGTTTACTTTTTATATGAGGAAATGTAAAACATATGTCTAAGGATGTTATTAGTAATTGGGTAGTTGGAAAGAAAGGTTGGGATACATCCCAGTATGGTGTGATCTTACAAAGTAAAACTGTTTACAGAAAGTAAAAAAGAGTAATTATCTTATATAAATATGGTATAAGAGGGAGAACTAACACAGAGGAATTAGATGGGGAGGAGAGCTGGCAGTTCTGGAACCCTACTCTCATTGGGAATGGGTTAAAGAGGGAACAATACACATATATCTGGAAAAGTCCTCTAAATTCAGAAAAAGCTAAAGGGATAGGGAGGGGGAGAGGATAAAGGAGGGATATTTAGGGGGAATTCTACTCACTTCAGATCTGGGCTAAAGAGAGAATAATATATACATTTATAAGGGAACAAAAGTCTTCTAAATTTGTAAAGAAATAAGAGAGTGAAGGAATAGGTTAAGGGAGGGGTATAGAAGGGTGTCTAGATTAACAGGAATGAGATAAAGAGGGCATAACATATATATTTGGAAGGCTAGATAGAAACAAGAGGGTAAGGGTGGGGGGAGAGGAAAAAGGAGGGATCTTTGGAGAGGTAGGTTAAGTAATAGGAAGGCAAGGTAGCAGAAGTAAAGTAGAGGAGTCAGGAAGGATAGAAAATAATAGAAACACAAAAAAAAATTAGGAGCAGAATTTATTAGGGAAAAAAGCAGGGGTAGCAATCATGATCTCAAAGTTAAAGCTAAAATAGGTTTAATCAAAAGAGAGAAATAGGGAAATTATACTATATGTCAGCCAAATTAATCAGAATTATTTTAGACTATTTAAAATAACTAGACAGTATAAGGTTGTAATATTGCTGTGGTGTAGGAAATGATGAGCCGGTAGACTTAGAAAAATATGAAAAGACTTGGATTTATGAAGGAAGATGTTATCCACCCTCAGAGAAACAGAGGACAAACAAGTATAGTACAGTCTTACACTGATGCATATGAACATCTATATATGAGGATGATTATAGATTTTAAGTATATGTATGTATGTAGATGTACACACACACACACACACATATCCACAATTAGTTGTAACCTTCTTGGGCAGGGGGGGAGGAGAAAAACAAAGTAAAAAAGTGCATAGCAGAGAACAAAAGAAAAGTTACAAAGAAACAAAGAAAACATGGACAGCTCTGAACAAAATGTGTAGTATTTATTATACAGGCTTTCTTGAAATGGAAATTTATTGCTGTGTATTTGAATCCTCTCATGTTCTGCTGTGCACCTGGCAAAGCTTTTTTTTCTTTTCTTATTTTGTTTTTAAGTTTTAGTATTTAAGTTTAAAATAAATTAATTCAAAAAAGGAAAGTAGTGGTGGTGGTGGTGATGATAATGATAACAGCTAGATTTCTACAGCACTTTCAGGTTTGTAAAGAAAATTATAGATAGCATCTCATTTTATCCTCATAAGAACGCTGGGAGCTATTATAAGTCCCATTTTACGGATGAGGAAACTGAGACAGAGCTTCAATAACTAGCCCAGGGTGACACAGCTAGTATGTGTCTAAGGCAGAATTTCAACTCATTTCACTTCACCACCTAGTCAATTGTTGGTATCTGTAGTATTAGTCCCAGTGTCTTGAGTGTAGTAGGTGCTTTTATAGATTTCCTGCTGTCTGATCCTACCTTGGACTCGTGAAATCTCACCATAAGCAAATCAATGTTTATGTTTAGTCATTGAAAAAAAATAGCCACTTTACATAGCCCTTGAAGGCATGAAATGGTATGAGATTGGGATGTAGAAGAGAAAGCACTGGCTTGCCTCAGTCAAAGAGGCAGAACCGTGTCAAGAAATAGGGCCTCTCTTCTGGACACACAGAACTCAAAGGATCCCCATGACAGGGATGGCAGGCTGAGCATTACTCTTTTTAAATAGAGAAGTCCAGTGGGAATAGAATTCTTTCATATTAAGTATATAAGGCCAGATCTTTGTCCTGAGTTCCCACTGCTTAGCATTTGATATTTGGCATTGATAGACATGCTTGATTTATGCCATTTTTCATGGAGCACTTACATATAATAAAACACCCAGTCCAGCTGCCATCTTATTATAAGTTTGAAATGTCAAGAGCTGTTGCTTATGAAATCCTTTCCCAAAATCATGGGAACTGGAGGAGGGGAAGAAGGGAGAGCAATATATCTCTAAAATGTCAACCTGGTGTCCTATATTGGTGCTAATTCAAGAGAGTAGTAGAGGCAGTGTGGAAGAGTGGGTAAGAGGACTGTATTTGGGCCTGAAATGTTGTGGGGTCAAATTGCAGCTCCACAGTTGGTATCTGTGTTAACCTTGAACAAGTCGTGACCTTTCTGGGGTTCAGTTTTCTCACCTGTAAAATGAGGAGAGTTGAGTGACCTCTAAGGTTGCTTTGTGTCCAAAATCTATAATCCTATGAACTTCCCCTTGCCTCGGTTACCTTTTATGTCAAACTGTTAATAAGGTTGCATTATAAGGTGGCTAGAATACCAGTTTTTGAATCAGGAAGATCTGAGTTCAAGTATTACTTTTGAATACTTATTGGCTGTATGAACCTGGACAAATCACTTACGCTTTTATTGCCACCCCTCAGAAATTAAAATGAAAAAACTCCAAATTTCAGATTCTCAGATTTTCATTGGTGAGGGCAGTTCTCTTATAGGTCTAGACCAAAAATGTGTATTCCTTCTTGCTCAGTGTTGTTTTCAGGTTCAAATGAGCTGATGTATGAAAAATGATTTTGTAAAATATAGAATCTTACATCAATGGTAGAGATTTTGAAGTACTATATCTGAAAAGACAAAAGGAAGAGACATTTATTAAGCAACTGCTGTATACCAGGCACTATTTCAAGTACTTTAGAATCATCTCATTTGATCTTCATAACAACCTGGGACACTGTAATATTATTTCCACCTTATAGTTAAGGACATTGAGGCAGAGGGAATTAACTGCTTTATTTAGGGCAATGGAATTAGTGTCTGAGTCCTGATTTGAATTCAGGTCTTCCTTACTCTAAGCCCAGGGCTTTATCTATTGTGCCCACCTAAGTACCTCCAAATTACAACTAGAATTTAAATAGCACTTTAAGGTTCACAAAGTACTTTAGAAATATTATTTCTAATCCTTACAATTCCAGGAATTAGGTTCTTTTAATATTCCCATTTGACCAATGAAGAAAGTGAGGACCTCAGACAACATCTAGTCCAACTCCTTCATTTGACTTATGAGGAAGCTGAGGACCAGAGAAAGAATGTAGTTATACTAGGATTACAAAAGCAGAAAGTGGAAAATTGGGAACTCAAAGCCATGGTGTTAACAATCCAAGTCCAACACTTTATCTACTACACATAACCTTCAAAGCATTGCTCAGTGAGAATGTCAAGACCATGGTTAAGTTGAGAACTGATGACATCTGAAAAACAATAAAGGGTGATGGTCAATGTCATTGGTTCAAGGACGCTTCTAAAGGTCTTTGCCTGGCCCTCTGCTATAACCTCTAACAAAAGCCACTGATGATCTCCTTGTGGATGGGGAGAACAAGGTTGACAAAAGTTGGCAGAATAGAAAGAAATCACGAAAGGTGTCAATCCTGAATATAAATCAGCATGGCATAATGTAAAAGAGTCAGAGAAGCTTGTTGTAGTCCTGTTTCCATGACCTATTATAAGCTATTTAACTCCCCTAGGCCTCAGTTTCCATATGTATCAAAAAGGAGTTGAACTAGATGATCTCTAAGTTCTTTTAAGTGTCAAAAATTTGTTTTGGTTTGTGCTTCTCAAGATTTGTTAATGACTTTTTTTGTCATTTCCCACTGACTCACCCCCAGCCCTATGGAACTTTCTGTCATAAATAAGTATAGTCAAACAAAGTCATACAAATAAATCCATCTTCGTATCTGAAACTGTATACCTCATCCTGCATCTCTAGTTCATTGGGTGTTTGGAAGTCAGCTCTAAATAGCTTAAGAAAGTTAATTGTTAAATTTTCAGTTTGAGCATTTATATCTCAAAAATAACCAAAGCTTGATTTATTGTTTTGTTGATTAGTCGGACTTAAGGAGGAATTAATCAGATTAAGCTTAAAAGTGTGTGTATGTATACATACATTTTAATTTTTAAATGTATATTCTGAAAGCCTAGCCTTTAAACTAGCATAATCCAGGCTGAAAGGTAGTAGTCGTGCTTCTTTCTCAATCATTTTAGGTCACTAGATTGGAGTTTAGAAATTTTTCACTGTTCTTTCCCTATATCTTTTTCAATTTCAAATAATTACAAAAATTACTTCCCTGATTCTGCTTACTTCCTTCTGCATCTATTCATACAATTCTTCCCAAGTTTATCCTACATCATTCTTATTTGTAATTTTTTATAGTGACATATTTTTGCTACATCTGTATAACATAATTCGTTCTGCCATTTTCCACTTAATGGACATCCAATTTGTTTCCAGTTTTTGCTACTTTAAAGAGTTATGTAACTGCTATGTAACTATATAACTGCTATATACATATATCTGTATATCTACATCTATATCTATATCTACATCTATATCTATATCTATATCTATATCTATATCTATATCTATATCTATATCTATATCTATATCTATATCTATATCTATATCTATATCACTGCTATAACTCTAAAAGGAACAGACATGTTTGGGATCAATCTGAGGAAAAACTTTTTCAAGATTTAGAGTTCTTTGAAAATGGAATAGGCTGTCTTAGAAACAAACTACATTCCCCAACTTGGGAGATCATAAGAAAAGAATGATTTGCTACTTTGTAGTAAGGGGTAGGATAAAGCAGAGGACATTTGTTAGTGCTCATGTATGACCTGGGACTAACAGGCTTCTGAGGTACCTTCCAACTTTGAGATTCTAATTCTATGATTCTCTAGCCTAAGGGTTCTTAATCTTGTGTGTGTGTTGTATGTGTGTGTGTGATGGACTCCCTTGACAATTTATTGACTCCTCAGTATAGTGTTTTTGAATGTGTAAAATAAAATACATAAGATTACGAAAGAAACAAATGATACTGAAATAAAGATGCATTTTTTCATCCAAGTTTAGATATCCCCTGAAATGTATCCATGGACCTCCCACCCCAGTAGGATACCTTCCTCTAGATGATGACGCTCACTTTCACATTCCAGAGAAACTGTATGCATCATGACTCAAAGGGGATGGGGGACACAACTCTGTATTGCATACAATACACCCTGTTTCCCGTGCACAGCCTCAGTTTCCTCATCTGTAAAATAAGCTGGAGAAAGAAATGGCAAACCCCTACAGTGTCTTTGCCAAGAAAACCCCAAATGGAGTCACAAAGAGTTGAACACAACTGAAATAATTGAAGTGGGTCTGTCATGCCAAGATTACAGCTGCAGAATGGAAAATATAAGTTTTATGGAAGCCTTTCTTTATGCATATGCTGATATTTTGTTACTCATCATATTGTTTCCTATATGCTTTAACTCACTTTGTCTTGACAGAAACCTATGGCTCCTCTAGCCTTCACCTGAACCCTCATACCACCATATCCCACCCTTCTTCCCTCCTGCTGCATTGTGCACAAATGCACCTTCATTTCTCGGTCACTTTCTCTCTTACCTCCTCTTTTTATCCACTTATATTTTGAAGAACCTAGATCTTTTTTGATGATACTGAATCCCCCACTGCCTTCTCCATGTTGGGATTTTGGATTTATTCTGTTTTGCTCCTTAGGATGGAAATAGGGTCAACGACTTGAACCTTCTTGGTGGAAAAAAAACCACTTTGAATCATGTTAGGGAAAAGCTTTCTAACAATTAGTAGTCCCAGGGCCTTGAGGCCACAGGTTCCCCACCCCTGAATTAGGATTGCCCCAAAATGCAAGGGTACACACTGGAACAGAGACTACATAGTCAGATACAATGTGGAAGAGTTGGAGGTAGTCCTAGATCAGATTCCTTTCAATTATAAGATTCCCTGATGCCATAGAATCTACTCTGATCATTTGAAGTCCATGCCATTTGTTTATACTCTTCTGTACAGAAATGCATGTGATTATAATTCTTAAATGGTTAACTAGCTCTGTGATGCATATTGGTTCTGTCCCAGAGTAAGCTGTCTTTTTTAGAAAAAAAAAGTCATTTTTGGGGGTTTTTTTCACCCCAGATTATTAAGCTTGAGAGGTTTAATTGAAATCAGCTGAGACAGAGCAGGAAAGCCATAGCTCTGGAGGGAAATTTAGCCAAGCCCTATTCAGAAATGGATGGGAGACTAGTTCCAGGGACCCAGCCCACAGAGAAGCTTAAGGAGGAAGGATCTCTTTCAGAAAGAACAACAGGATGGCTTTGCTCCAAAGGAGTGGCTTTGCATCAAGAAACTGTTCCAGAAAGAGTAAATTTGTCTGCATAAAACCAAAAGGCACATGACTACCAGAATTCCTCACCAGTTTCCTGATCTGTGGCTCTTAACAGAACAATGACTAGAAAAGTAATATTAATTTGGATTCCCTTGTGAACAGACTGTAAGAAGGGGTGTCAAAGTAAATTTTTTCTAAGTCAAGAAACAAAAGAACATATCCTTTCAACTTTGTTTTCTTTGGCTTTCTGTTTTTGCATTGTTATTTATAGATGATTAAAATGAATGCATTGCTTTTGGAAGTAGTCACTTATGTTTTGGGAAGGTAAGGGGTGCAGTGGATAGACTTGCCAAGCATGGAGTCAGGAAGATTTGACTTCCTGAGTTCAAATCTCAGACACACAATAGCTGTGTCACCGTGGACAAGTCACTTAACCCTGTTTGCCTCAGTTTCCTCATCTGTAAAGTGAGCTAGACAACAAAATGGCAAACCACTAAAGTATCTGTGCAAGAAAACCCCAAGTGGGGCCACAAAGAGTTCGATATGACTGAAAACAACCGAAAATTTGTTTTTCTTACTGTAGAATACTGATGTTGTATTTGCCTGGTGATGCTTATGGGTTCAGTCCAAAGGCTGAAGCCTGAACTGAAGAGCTGGGTGTTCATTCCCATTATATTCAATGATATTCTCTTGTGGCAGTGATTGGAAAGAAGGGCATAAGCCTAGAGAAGAAATCAAGAAACTCAATTAACATTTGCCTAGTTAGAACTATCAATAATAGCTAACATTCATAAAATACTTATTAAGTGCCAGACACTGTGCTAAATGCTTACAGTTGTTATCTCATTTGATCCTCATAGCAACCCTGGGATGTAGGTGCTATTATTATCCCTGTTTTACAGATGAGGAAACTGAGACAAACAAAGGTTAAGTGACTTGACCAGGGTCTCATAGCTAGAGAGTGTCTGATCTGAACTTAGGTCTTCCTGACTCCCAGCTCAGCCCTCTATACACTGTACCACCAAGCTGCCCCAGAGTGAAAGACCCTCAGAGTGAAAGAAACATTATTCCACCCTTTCTAAGTCAGGACTTCTTTTTTCTACTGGCCATTAGTATTCATTTCCACCTTTCTAGGTGACTTGAGCACTTGATTCCAGTTCTCCAATTTTTTTTCAGTTCTCAGTCAACATCCATAAGGACTCCAACATACTTGTTGACAACAGACAATTTTTGACCTTTTAGTTTCCCATCCTCCTTGACCATGTCCCAAATCTCCATTCCAAAACAGCCTCCCATTAGCATGACCACATCCAGGACATTACAATTACTTGGCATTTATTATAGCATCATACATTGAGAGCTAAAGGGGACCTCAGTGGCCAAATACAATCCTCTCATTTTACAGACGAGAAAATTGGGGCACATAGTAGTTAAGCAACTCAATTTCCTTTACTGACATACTGACATCCTTTTTTCCCCTCCAACCCTTAATATGGGTGTTCTTCAAGACTTTAGACTAGTATTCTACTCTCTGTTTTGTATTCTGCTACAAAAACTCAGTCCATTCTCATGTCTTTCAGTGTCACCGTTAGACTTGTCCATGCAAGATCTATCTCTAGCCTTATAATCTTACCTGAATTCTAATCTGGGGCCTTTGGACTGCATGGACAGCTGAGAAGGAATAACTTCTAACAGGGCACCTCTCTTCCTCTTTTCCCATTGAGTGGGTGGAGCCATCAAGTTGGTCATATGAAGCATGTATTAAAGAGTAGTGAACAGGCTTTAGAGATTTAGAGAGTCACAGAGATGGTGAATTGATTTGTAGAGGAGTTCATTGATACATCTTCTCCAGAAGCAGTGGAATGATCACCCTGTGTTCAGTGCAAGAGGTAGAAAGCAAGAGCTGGGTTGGATGGGAGGTACAGATTTAGCACAGGGAAGATACTAGATGGCCTGGGTAGGTGGGATAGGATGGAATGTGAAGAGTGGTCAAGTCTAAGGCAAGATAGAGATAGTTGTTTAGATAAGATTGCATTCACTCCACCACCATATGAGATGCCTCAACCCAGTTTTCAGAGTGCCAAAGTTGAATGGATTAACCTTCAACAGATGGGGGTATGGATTCTGGAGCCACAGCATGTAGCTGTGGTGACGGGTTAAGTAGGTCAGATGTCAAGGTGATCAATATCTGCTCAGTCACCAAGTCTTAGTTACACTGTCCACCCATCCTTTTGAAATTTTTCTTATTGTCTTTTCCTCTCAACCTCTGCTGTTGCCCGTTTAATTCAAACCCTCATTACCTCACATCTAGATTATCGAAACAACCTTCTCTCTCTTCTCTCCCAGTTTATCCTCATCACCACTGCCAAAGTAATTCTTTTCAAACACTGTTTTCATTGTGTTGTATCCTTGCTCTAAAACTTTCACAGGTTTCCTATCTTAGGTCTTAACGTCCTTATTTAGCTCTTAAGGCCCTACATAATCTGGCCTCTGCCCAGACGACTTTATTTCCCACTCTTCTCCAACATACATTTTCTACTTGATTCAAAACAGTCTCTTGACTGTTCACAATTTCTTTTATGCTCATGTTTTTTTCCTTCATTCATTTGTATTGTTTCTCTCATCTGGCTTATTCTTCCCTTTTACTTATGTCTATCCTAATCTATCCATCCTTCAACACCCACCTCAAGTTCCACATTCATGCAGATTTCTTTGACTACTTCAGCCACCAATGCACTTGTGTGCTCTCTATCTTTCAGTCTCTCTCTCTCTCTCTCTCTCTCTCTCTCTCTCTCTCTCTCTTTCTCTCCCTCTTCTTCTCTCCCTCCCTCTTTCCTTCTCCTTCTTCCCTCTCTCCTCTTTTTCCCCTTCTTTCTCCCCTCTCTTTCTCTCTCTCCCTTTTTCTTTCCCTCTCTGCCTCTCTCCTCCACTCCCCCTGAACATTTGCCATCCATATCATCTGCTCCCTCTCTTCTAAATACTCATAGACCTTCATTGTATGCTGTCTTGTATCATTCATTATAGTTTTGTGTGTATTGGTCTTTTTTTTAATCAGTCATAATCTCCTTCAGGGTGGAGGCCACATCTTATACTAGTGTCTAGCACTGTCCTTGAATGTAATAGCTGCTTTTGAAATATTTGTTTAATTGGATTGCATTGTACTTGCTCCCCCTGCGGGGACTACCACAATATTTAGCATAGAGTAAGTACTTGATCAATATTTTTTAATTGGTTAATGTTTCTGCTTGTTTGTTTTTAGCCTGAATGGGTTAGCTTGCTGTTAGAGGAGAGTGAAGTTGTACCTGTAAACAGAGTATGAAGTATACTTGAATTTTTTTCCCCAATAAATGATTAGTATGTATCAGGAACATTCGAGCTTGCTACAATCTTCTTTTTTGCTGTCCAGCTCTCATTGAGTCCCCTACAAACATTCCTCCAACTATTACTTCAGGGTTTGGTTTTCTCCACTAAAAAATTAAAATCTCATAACCCTCATTAAATTGAGTCTTAGTGCATGACTAATCTGATGGGAATATCTGTAAGCAAATATTTCTTTGCAGAAAATTGAAGCATTCCAAATCATAAGCATGCGAGACCATCCTTGATACATATATCCTGGGATGAATTTGACTCATTGTAATTACATGAGACATTTCCTCCTCTACCTTTCAAATTGTGGTGACATTTGATGGAGGCCAGATACTCAATCTGATTTTAATTATATTTGAAGATTTGTTTTTACATTTTAGTTTTAAACTTGGAGTTCCCTTTAACATTTACATATCCACATAGAATTGAGTCCATCCATTTGAGTGCCACCAAAGGACGCTAAGGCTATTTCATAGTATGATTAATAATAATTCCATTCTATCCAACTCATTGAGCATCCAGTAATACTTTTTATGTGCAAAACATCTAGGATCACACCACCTTGGAAGCACCCAAAACTTGCAGACCCCCAGAACTAGCTCTGAAAAAAGTAGCATAAAAAGTTTGAAGCTTAGGACAGTGCCTCCCCAACCCTTGGTGGGCCAAAGCCCAACTTTAACATAAAGTTCAAAGTCAAGAAATAGGATAGGAAAAAAATGTGCAAACAACAAGGACAACAGAAAAGAACTTGTTCAGAAATTCAGAAAACAATAACTTGAAACCAATGTAGTTGAAATCGACTAAAAACAAAGCCTCAAAAAATGTTAATTGGACCCAAGCAAAACAAGAATTCCTGGGAAAGTTAAAGAGATAAGAATGTTGGAGGAAACATTCAGAAAAAAACATAAATGATTCAAGAAAATTCTGAAAAAAATTGAAAGCATGGTAAACGAGGTACAAACAATATAGAAGAAAATAACACCGTAAAAAATGGAATTGAACAAATTGTAACAGAGGCACAAAAATCCACTGAAGGGAGGAAAATAGCTCATAAAAAAGAATTGGCCAAATGAAAAAGTATGTACAAAAATTCACTGAAACAAAGAACTCCTTTAAAAGTCGAATTGATTAAATGGAAAAAGAAGTACAAAATCTCACTGAAGAAAATAATTCCTTAAAAATTAGAACTGAGCAAATGGAAGCTCCATGAGACATCAAGAAACAAGAAAATAAAGCCAAAAAATGAAAAAGAAATAGAAGAAAATGTGAAATATCTCATTAAAAACAACTAACCTGGAAAATAGATTGAAGAGTGGTAATTAGAGAATTATTGGACTATCTGAAAGTCATGATCAAAAAAGGTGGGTAGCATAGACATAATATTTCAAGAAACTGTTAAGTAAAACTGCCTCAATATCTTCGGTACAGAGGTTAAAACAGAAATGGAAAGAATCCACCAATCACCTCCTGAAAGACATCCCAAAATGAAAGGCTGAAGCAGAATATAATATCCTTCAGACGAAGAAAAAAAAAAGGCCAAGACAGCAATCATGATCTCAGACAAAGTAAAAGCAAAATTAGACCTAATTAAGAGATAATCAGGGAAACTACATTTTGCTAAAAGGAACCATCACAATGAAGTAGTATCAAAAAATTTTACAACAAGTTCCACTGATAAAGGCCTTATTTCTCAAATATGTGCTGCACATAGAACTGAGTCAAATTTATAAAAGTAAAAGCCATTCTCTAATTGATATATATCAAAGGATATGAAAGGCAGTTTTCAGAGGAAGAAATCAAAGCTATCTCTAGTCATATAAAAATGCTCTTAATCTTTATTGATTAGAGAAATTCAAATTAAAACAACTCTGAGATACCACCTCACACCTATCAGAAATGACAAATACTGGAGAGAATGAGGGGAAACAAGTTACACTAAGGAGTAGTTTCTACTTTTTTTGTAATTATTTTTCTTAAACTTCAATACAAAATGATAAAAGAAAAAGAATATTGCCATGTACACAGTCAACAATAAGAGAGGATTCAATATAAACTAATAAATTTCCATTTCAATAAAACCTATACAAGAAGTACCACACATTGTTTTCAAAACTGTCCAGCTTTTCTTTGCTTCCTTGTTGGTTTTCTTTTGTTCTCTGCTGTGTATTTTATACTTTGTTTTTCCCCCTCCCTCCCCCCACCACCCTAAAGAAGGTTACAGTCAAGTATGGGTATCTATCTATCCAACTATCTACACATACACACAGATATCTATAAACATGCACATATACATACACTCACACATATATGTAAAACTGTACTATGCTTATTTCCTCCTATCTTCCATTTTTTCTGAAAGTGGCCAGCATCTTCCTTCATACGCCCAACTCTTTCCATGTTTTTCTAAATCAACCAACTCATCGTTTCCTACACCACAGCAATATTCCAACCCATTTGTATCCTGTCTGAGAGATTGTCTATGAAAATCCCCCCTGCCCAATTTCCTACATTACTTTTTTCCTGGCTATATAGGTTTCATTTCTACAAGAAAATCTCAATTTAAAAAATCAAAATTATCCTTTCTCTATTTCAACAATGCTTTTACCCTAAAATATAGTTTAAGGAATGATACTGCTGAATCTACTCCATTTACATCTTTTTCTCCTGGTATCTTTGAATTTCCTGAACTTTTGTTTTTCCAAATGGACTTTGATCTTTTTTTTCTAACTCTGAATATATATATTAGTAATTTTAATTGAGATAACATTGAATAAATAGATTAGTCAGGCAAAATTGTCATTTAAAAATTAAATTGAATTTACCTATGAACAATAAATACTATTTCAATTATTTAGATCTGTTTGTTTGAAAAGTACCTTATGTTTATATTCATATATTTCCTGTGTCTGTTTTGGCAGGTGTATATTCAGGTATTTTGTATTGTCCAGGATGTGTTTTTAGATGGTCTAAAACAATATTGAAGAATATTGTTGACACACAGCATAATTTCTCTATTTTTCACTCTTTGCTTTTTTTACATAATAAATTCTACTTCTGCCCTTTATTTTATCTTTGTGTATATATTTGTAATGTTTTGTGAAAGCAATATATTATAAATTAAAAATTTTAATCTGCTACCCATTTCCATTTTATGGGTAAATTGGTCCTATTTGCTTTCTAAGCTATAATTACTTGTTATATATTTTCCTCCTTCCTATTTTTTCTCACTTTCCTTCTCACATTGTGTGCCTTATGCCTTCTGATTCCTCTGCTTTACTTCTACCCACTACTTTGCCCTCCTATTCCTTAACCTATCTAGCCTTCTAAGAGTCCCTTCCTTATTCTCTCCCTCCACCCTATGGCCTGGCCCTCATTTCTTTCTGAATGTAGGATTTTTTATGCCCATTTAGAAACACACACACATACACACACGCAGAGAGATATATGTATGTATGTATCTATGTATCTGTTTCCTATTTAGCCCATTCCCTATAAGAGTTAGGTTCCAGCATTACCCATCCTCTCCCCACTAGCTTCTTCTGTATCAATTTTCCTTTTATGCCACATTTATAGTAGATAATTATTCCTTTTTTTTCTCTTCCTACATAGTTTTATGTTTTAAGAATCACCCCTTCATACTCAGCTCAGCCCATGCCTTTCTTTTAAACTACCCAAGTAGTGAAAACAATCATAATCGTACTGCTAATATTTTCACATATAGAAAGTAAATAATTTGACCTTATTAAGCCCGTTATAGTTGGTCTTTAATGTTTACCTTATGTTTCTCCTGGATGTTACATGTCAAATTTCCCTTAAGTTCTGGGGTTTTGTCACAAAACCATGAAAGTCTCTGAGTTTGCTAAATGTTCATTTTTTTCCACCCAGGATTATACTTAACTTTGCTGGGTAAGTTACCCTTGGTTGCAACTCCAGCTCTTTTGCTCTATCTAATATAGTATTCCAGGACCTATGGTCCTTCAATGTAGTTGCTGCTATGTCTTGTACAATCCTCATTGTAGCTCCATGACATTTAAATTGTTTTTTTTTTTTCCTTGTGGCTTACAATATTATCTCCTTAACCTGAAAGCTTTGAAACTTGGCTATGATATTCCTATAAGTTTTCCTCCTGGGATTTCTTTAAGCTGGTAATCAGTAAATTTTTTTCTGTTTCTACTTTGCCTTCTTGTTCTAGAACTTCAGGATGTTTTTCCTTGATAATTTCTTGTAATAGTTTATCAAGATTCTTTTCTTTAATCATAATCCTCAGGTAGTCTGACTATTTTTATATTATTTCTCCTTGATCTGTTCTCCAGATCAGATTTTTTTTTGGGGGGGGGGTGGGGTTGAGATGTTTCACATTCTCTTCTATTTTTTCATTGTTTTAAAAAAATTGTTTTATTCCTTGGTGTCTTGGAACATCATTAGTTTCCCCTTTCCCAATTCTAGTTTTCAGGGAATTATTTTTTTTTCTTTCTTTTACATTTTTATTCTCTGTTTCCAGTTGAATAACTTTCTTTTCATGATTTTCTTGGATTGTCTTTTTTTTTCTAATTTTTCCTTGATGTCTCTTATTTGCTTTATAAAGCCCTTTTACAGTTTTTCCAAGAACTCTTTTTGTGCTTGGGACCATTTGACATTTCTCATTGAAAAAGGAGTGGCTTTTTCAAATTCTATTATCTTCCTCTGAATATGAACCCAGATCTTCTCTAATCACATAGTAACTATCTATAATCAGATGCTTTCTTCTTTGTTTACTTTTTTTTGTTTGTTTTATTTTATTTTTAGCAGCTATTAGTGTAACCCAGTTGTAGTCCCAAGGTATGGGGAATGATGTCCCAAGCCTCAGGTTCTTCTTAGTGTTATTTTTCAAGGTCTGCCTCAGAGCCCTACCTTGGGTTCTCTGCTCCGCTCTTAATCCTAGCTAGGTGTCCCAGTCTCACTGTCCCACAAATGATCTTGCTCCCTGTGGTCCCTTGGGTGGCTACAAACTAGAGCTGTCTTCTATACCTTGGAATTGAAACCAATGATTCTGCTCTTCTGCAAGTGCTCACAGCCAACAGGTTCCCTGCCCCTTGTTACCTCACTCATTGGGTATGCTAGCTCCTCCTCTAGGCAGCCATAGCCCTGGATGTGTCTAGTTAGCATGGCTGTGCTTGGTATTCCTTGACAATAGAAGGTCCTTAAATTTTCTCCTACTCAGCTGTCAGACCACCACACTGTCTCTAAGATGACAGTTTTTAAGGCTGAGGCTGCCTCTCACGCCAGCTTTCCCTAGGGCTTGTTTGTTGATTCTGCAGAGTTGGCCTGGAGGTGTTTTCACTCAGACCTAACCTCTACCCCCAGGAGTTTGGGTCGTCTCAAATTGTCTTAGGAGGACAACTGCTTTAGCCTGTCTTTATTTCTGCTGCTCTGAGGTAATGTTCTGTCTTTTTATTGTGGAGGACACTTAGAGAGCACAAAGTTTTCTGATCCCCACCATCTTCCCAGAATCCTCCACTAGTGAATTATTGATGAAATAATGAACTGGTCCAACCGTTCTGGAGAACAATTTGGAACTAAGGCCAAAGTGCTATAAAACTTTGTATCCTTTGACCCAGCAATGCCATTACTAGGTTTGTATTCTAAAGAGACTGGAGAAAAAGAAAAAAGACTTATATATACTAAAACATCTTTTTGTCCTGACACAGAATTATAAATCAATTAGGGAATGGCTGATCAAGTTGTGGCACATGATTGTGATGGAGTACTATTTTGCTATAAGAAATGATGGGGAGGGTGTGGTCTCAGAAAAAAATGATATAAATATGAACTGATGCAAAGTGAAGTGAGAAGAACCAGTACATCGTCATGCACAGTAACAGCAATTTTATAATGAAGATCAGCTGTGAAAGATTTGCCTACTGTGATCAACATGATAATCTATGGCAGTGCCAAAGACTCATGATGAAAAAAAAGAAATGCTATCTGTCTCCAGAGACAGAACTAATGAACTCTGAGTGCAAAATGAAGTATAATTTTCTCACTTTTTCTATTTTTTTAACTATGGAAATATGCTTTGCATTATTTCACATGTATAATTGATATCTTATTATTGTCCTCTCAGCAGATGGGAGGAAAGGGGTGGGAAGGAAGGGAGACAATTTGAAAATCAAAATTTAAAAAGAAAAGAATGCTTAAATAAATAAAAAGGAAGAAGAAACAGGGAGACCCGTGTTGAAGTACCTATTTCCAACACTCACTCTAGCTGTTTTACTCCAGGCAAACTAACTTAATTTGTATGTGCCTCAGTTAACTTCCTAAGATTTATCTACTAATCCACAGTTGGATTGCAATCTGTATTATTGAAAGGAATTACTACACTGAGAATTCCCTATTGAAGGAATCATAGATCTCTTCTGCACAATTGCATGTTTAGAGTTGTAGAGAATGAGAACCTAAGAAGTTAAATGGCATGTCCACAATAGCCTACCTAGTCACTGTGCTAGAAGGAATTTAGACCTAGGTCTCTCAACTATTAATTCAGGATACTATCTGCTATACCATCATTTTTTTTTCAAGAAGAAAACAAAAGACTACAAAACTACAATTGTAATAAATTACTAAATAATACCTAATACAGAGCCATGTAGTAGGCTTTTAGATACTGATTGGTAGAACTGGTTTGCAGATCTTTAGGATCTTGACAAATATAAAAATTGGGTTTTGTAATTGGCGTTCCATTTGCATCGCATACATTGCTAATACAAGTTAGCTAACTTAGCAGTACACTAAATTACCATGAGCAAAGCCCTGGGAAATCATTGTTTTTGTCCTTTCTGAGGCAGTATGCATGGTATATAGACATACTTTATTTCACTGGCTCAGACTTGAGCAAATATGGGACAAAAAGCAAGATGAATAAAAAGGGAAGGTCAAAAATGACCTCTTCACCTACAAGAAGTCAGCTCTTGAGAAAAGAACTAGAAAAGAATAAAGATGGAGAGAGAGAAATATGAAAGAAAGGGGGGGGAGAGAATGGGGTGAGAGAGAAAGAGAGGGAGAGAGAGAGAGAGAGAGAGAGAGGGAGAGAGAAAGAGAGAGAGAGAGAGAGAGAGAGAGAGGAGAGAGAGGGAGAGAGAGAGAGAGAGAGAGAGAGAGAGAGAGAGAGAGAGAGAGAGAGAGAGTGAGAGAGTGAGAGAGAGAAAGAGAGGGAGAGAGAGAGAGTGAGAGAGAGAGAAAGAGAGGGAGAGGGAGAGAGGGAGAGGGAGAGAGTGAGAGAGAGAGAAAGAGAGAGAGAGAGAGAGAGAGAGAGGAAGAGAGAGAGAGAGAGGAGAGGGGAGAGAGAGAGAGGGAGAGAGAGAGGGAAAGAGACAGAGAGAAGAGAGAGAGAGAGAGAGAGAAGAGAGAGAGAGAGAGAGAGAGAGAGAGAGAGAGGAGAGAGAGGGAGAGAGAGAGGGAGAGAGAGAGTGAAAGAGACAGAGAGAGGAGAGAGACAGATAGAGAGGAGAGAGAGAGAGAGAGAGACAGAGACAGAGACAGAGAGAGAGAGAGAGAGAGAGAGAGAGAGAGAGAAAGAGAGAGAGACAGACAGACAGACAGACAGACAGACAGACAGAGACGGAGACAGAGAGGGAGGAAGGGAGGAAGGAGAGCTAACATGTACTCTGTGGCTTTCCATGTACATTAATTCACGTTCGAAGAAAATGCTGTTAGTTGTTTTCCATGGATTCAAGTGCAACTGAATATACCAATGGAAGATTTGCTTCTAATTGCTCCTTCTCTGTGCAATCTGGGTGCCTCTGACATTTCTTAGCTAGTAATTTGGCGGTTTCATTGCTTCCGATTGCACTTCAGCGTGTCTTTGGAGTGTGTTTTCAGTCTGTCTCTCAGACTATATTACATTCCTTCTATCCACCCTCCAGTAACCAATTCACTGCTGTGAGGCTCTGTCTTGTCCTTGTCTCACAAGCCCAGCATGGCTGAGCCCTGGCACACACTGATCCCATGCCATGTATGGTAATTGGTAATCAGATTAGGAACTAGTGAGGGAAACATAATAGTGGGGCTGCAATCATGGCTGATTATATGCCAGGCTGCATAGAACAAAGAGCACCTCTCTGGGTTGGTGATTGGAAGTAGGAAGCAAACTCTTCAAAACTTTCAGCACCTTTCTCAACAGCAGGGAAAGAGCAAACAAAATCCCTGAGAAGCAGACAGTGGTGACAAGCATTAATAGCGCCATTATCTCAAGATAATGCTAAGCTGCTAAAATATTTGGCCATGGCCTGGGCTTTATTTCCCATGGAAATGTGGGTTTCAAATGCCACAATCTATCACAGGATCTCTAGGGAACTGGTGCATTTTGTAATGTATTAAACTTATTTAAGGGCCCTGATGAAGATATGAGGTCTAATTTGGAGGAAAATATTCTCTCATAACAAGGAGGCTAAACTGTAGTAGTCACATGAGAGAGAAAGACTCACTTCCTGGACAACCATTTTCTTAATAAGAGTACATGTCAGAAGAAAACAAGGAAAGAAAGCCAAACAAGACAGGATTTGGGCCTGTCAGTTCCTGGGAGCTTCTGACCAGTGAAATGATAGTTAGTGATAGAGTTTTCCAAAGTTTAGGGTCTGACAACATATACTAGACCACTGTCTGAATATCAAGCCATTTGGTCCCTCCCAAATGAGATGAGATCCAGTTCTTAGCAGGAATAAACCAAATTGACATAACCACACCCAGGTTGGCAGTAGGTGGCACTGGAAGCTATACTAATTCATTCAGGCTTCTAGGGGTCTATTTAGGAAGTTAGTTCTTCCAAATGTATCTAACAGGCTCTAGGAGAATTTGGTACAGTACCTCTGGGCCCCTGGTTACTGTGTGTTTACTAAAATGAGTTTTCCACAGGAGGGATTTCCTCTCCATAATGTTTCCCTAATTCTAGTTCTCTCCAAGGCCAAATAGTATCAACCCTGACATTGAGGTGGAGGCTTCTTCTCCACCTGCCTTAAGATGGCAACTCACTAACTGACAGGATATTATGACCCCTTGCTCATTTGCTGAAATCAGGTGAAAAGTGTAATGAAATCTGTAGTGTTTTTGTTCCATTAAAAAAGAAATGATTCTGGCCTACCTCTAATCCAAAGCCCTGAAAAAAGGCTAATTCTATTCTACACTTTTCAGTACGAACAGGAGTCCTTGGCACCCACTCAATTGCTACAACAAGCAAGGCACTTGAGCATCAAGAGATTCTTCCTCAGCCACAGTGCTTCCAGGCTGCCACCCTTCGACGCTCCGCGACCTTATTTTGAGAAACAACCTTGAATAAATTCGTCAGTGTTGGTTGGATCTCAGGAATTATTCCTATATGTTTCCCTACCCCTTTAACCCTTTGCTAAAAACAGCCTTTCATTGTAAGAAGGGATTGAGCTCATTAGATACTTCTTATGAGGGATTCTTTGCCAGCTTGTAACACCTGAGTGAATTATAGAAGATGACGATCAACTCTTTTATTTTTTGGTCTGGACTTGTGATTTCATCTGTGTGGGTCAGAATTCTTGGTATAGGAAAAGTTACTTCTCCCTTCACAGATGCAAATCAACCACACTTCTGGAGCTTAGAGTCTTCCTGAGCTACCGGGGCTACTGAGTAGTTGATTATCTATGAGTAACAACAAGTATGTATTAGAACAGGGCTGTCCTACCTCAGGTTATCTTATGGCCACATTAAAATAAAATAATTATTTGAGGGCCACACCCAGAATAAAAAATACAGTATACTAATAGAAAGTGAGGAAACACGCATCATCAATACAACAGGCGAAGGCACAAAACAACAAAGCGACAACACAACAGTATTAAGGTAGGTGCACACTGACTAGTCTGCAGCTACAGACGGAATGCATCCCACAGATCAATTGAAAATTCCATGCGATATGTTCCATCCGTAATACTGCTTAAAAACACCAAAGAATATTAACACCAAGGAGATTATTTATTTGTGGTAGAATTTAAAAATCTAATATGCATTCCATGCAAATTATTATTTTACTTTCACTCCTGAAAATTAAAACCCACAGGCGGGCTGCATAAAATCATGATGTGGGCCTCGTGTGGCCTGTAGGCCATATTTTGGACAGCCTGTTTTAGAAGATGGCCTTCAATCTAGGTTTTTTTCTAATACCAAGATTTGTCATTGTATTGGTAATTAGGGTGGGAAAGTAATCAAGTGCCTTTGATTAAGTTTTACAAGGTGAAAAACCCCAGGCCCACACCCTTTTGTTGCTTAGGTGTAGAGCCTTCAGGCCCTCGGAAGGGTACATAAACTCAAAGGTTAGCATTTTATTTGGGGGTTTCACTCACTGAAAGAGTGTTGGTGTGGAGACTCTGGGTAGTCACTGCAGCGCCTCCCCCCCAGCTTTGAAGAAAACCCAGATGTTGGCAGTTCTCTTTTTGGTAACTATGTATGTGATGTCTTGATCAGACAAAGCCTGTCTGTTGTGTTGTGTGATTTGATCTGTTGATATTTTCTATTTGTATTTTCTCTGAAGTTCAGGGTGCTGGCTTTTCCCCTGGACTAAGTGAATGATATATGCATGTTTGATTAAAGTGAGATTGTTAACCCCTTAAAGTTGCCTTCCTTAGAAAAGCAGATCAAAGAACTTCTGCTGGCAGCCCTTGTTGCTGGTCTTGTTGGGTCTTATACCCCTACAGCAACTGCTAGCAACATTGTTGTTACAGTCATCTACCTTGCTAGGTTACCTCACAATCTCCGTCTGGCTGTCTCTCTCTGTAATTGGGGTTAAGTGACTTGCCCAAGGTCACACAACTAATAAGTGTCTGAGGCCAGATTTGAACTTGGATCCTCCTGATTTCAGGGTCAGTGCTCTATCCACTGTACCTAGCTGCTCCTCATAATTACATCTCAAAGAGGTTTTATTTTGAATGTGCAATAGTCAAATTCTGTCCCCCCTGCTCTCACTGACTATTCACATAGATGAAAGCAGCTGAAGAGGCAGCTTCAGACCGAAAGAGAGCTGTATTAAAGTCTCACTTCAGACACATATTGACTGTGTGACTCTGAGCAAATCATGTAACCTCCCTGCACTCTTGATCAAAGAGGTCAAACATGTGACCCCTCCCCCACCCCAGATTGTTGCTTGAATCAGATTAAAACATAATTGGGAAATATTTAAATATATATGTATGAATGTGTACATATATGTTATATTTAACTACATATATACTCTATATTTAAGTATATGTAGACACATATGTATATATTAACTATGTATACACATATGCATACATACGTATATATAAAATATATATGTATATATAAAACATTGAGAACATTTCATTTTAAAAATAAGCCCATATGTAGGCCTCAGGGGTCCTTATATACAGATTATTGACCCCTGTTACTATTTGAGTTTTGTATGATTCATTTAGAAAACCCTCAGTGAAGAGACAGCACCAACATGAATTAGTGAAGGGAGTTTCCTCACCTTGGAGTCCCCTCAATGAAATCTCAGCTCCAAGTCCCTATGTCTATTGACTCAGAACATAAGTTTACTAAAAAAGGAAAAGTAACACATATACAACAGATTAACACGTCCATAAAAATAACCATTTTATGATCATTGGCATCACTGTTCCTTTTAGAACATTTGTGCTGTCTTCATCTTTATCTGTGCTTCATTTCACGTTTATTAGCTTTGAAAATTTATTAACTCTTACATAGCATGCTGTATATAACATGGAGATAATGGTTTGGTGCTCTTGGAAAGGTTAATAAGCACTGCAGCTGCCAAGTTTTAAAACCACCACAAAAGGGAGTAAAAATGAAAAACAACCATGTTTATTTCTTAATGTAATGGAGTGGCATCTCTTGCAGTAGCTGTCAGTACAAATAGCAGAATCCTCTATCAGATTACACTACAAAGAGGCCAAAATACTCATATTAAGCTCTCCTCTGCTGAATTCTATCAGTCATCAGTTATGAAGGCACAATTTCCCCACGAGGGCCAGTTTAGAAAATGAACCCTTTCTTCCTTAGTAGTTTTAGCTTAGGCTGCATTACCATCAAGGCCACTAATGATAAGATTTAATGGACACTTGAAATAAGAATTTTGCTTAGATAAAAGCTCCCATAATTGTTTTTAGACAATTCAAACTGATCTAAGCCTGGCAGTGTGGAGAAAAAGAAAAAGCATGAGAGAGAGAGAGAGCCCGGAAACTGTACAACAGTGTTTGATGAAGGGAGCATATTGTGATCTCATTTTGAGCAGGACTGGGTATGTTTGGAAAGCAGCAGCAAACCCAGAGCTTTATTGGTAAGACAGGAAAAGATTGCACTGATTTCTTCCAAATGAAACTTTCATGTGTGTTACCACCCACTCCCGTCACCTTTGCTGCACAAGTTCTAGAAGATTAACCAAGGCTCAGGCAGGTAGCAGGATGGTAGATGAAGCCTCTGGGGTGGCTGCTATTCCTAGGGTCCCCAAAGAATCATCTAACAGCAGTGAGAACAGCAACAACAAAAACTTGAAGGATCCACTGGTGTATACTTGAGTCTCAGCAGGAGGGACAGTGGGGGCTGCTGGAGGTAAGTGGAAATCTCTATTCTTTATTCTCTCTCCTCCTTGATTGTAGAAGAAAGCTTTTGGAGGTCTAGGGGAAATTTTTTCTTATGTATGGCATTTATCCAGGTATGGCACTTGTCTGTAAGGTAAAAAAACACCAGAACAACCACAACAAATAGCTTATTCATGGCTTGAGGCCATCTCATTAGCTGAATGGAACCCAACTACCCTACTTTGGTGTTGCCGACACATAAGTTTCTGTCTTCCACCTCTCAAACTCTGACTAGACTATATATCTCCTATTCCTGGAATAATGTTCTCTCTCTCTCTCTCTCTCTCTCTCTCTCTCTCTCTCTCTCTCTGTCTCTCTCACACACACACACACACACACACACACACACACACACACACACCCCTCCCCCAAGAGCTCTACAAAGGTCAAATCAGGTATTATCTCCTGCATAAGAACTCTCCTGATGCTCCTTCCTGAAGTTTAGTGTCTTCTCCCCTCCCTTGAAATTATAATGCATGTATGATTTACTAGTGTACAAGTGGTATCTTTCCAGTAGAACATAAGCTTCTTGAGGGGCAGGGGCTATTTTTTCTCTTTATATTTCCAGGACACCTAACATAGTTCTTCTCATGTAGTAGGTACATGATAAATGCGGGTCATTGAATAAAGGAATGAATGAATGATAAATGTAACACATCTATTTAGGTGGTAGAAAAAATTGGTTCTTAAAATGGATAAAAACCAATTTAAAGAAAAGCAGTCAATTCTTAAGTAATATCCAGACATCATGGTCACTTTGTCTATCTGTCTCTCTTTGTCTTTGCCACTCTTGTTTTCTCTTCTCTCTCTTTATTTTTTGTCTCTTCTTTCACTGTATCTCTTGCTCTCTTCTTTATCTCTGTCTCTTTCTCTCTCTTCTTTCTCCTCTATCTTTTTATCTTTGGCTATTTCCCTTTGCTACCAAGCACAAGATATCATCAGAATTCCATTTGAGCAGCATCCCCCAGAAAATAGGGGATATTTGTGTCAGGCATTTAATTTGAAGGCCCCTCTTTAGATTGACATTAGGAGGTGGGATTTATGAAGTGCAAAATTAACATATCTTACCCAAGCTAGGATAATTACGGCCATCATCACCAGGCAGCTTGAAAGGACAAAAGCTGTAGACCGGGCAGCATCATAAGGACATAGATGTCACTCTGGAAGGGATCTTCAAGGTCATCTCTTCTAGTTCAACGCCCTCATTTGACAGATGAAGAAACTTATGTCGTAGAGCTTAAGAGTCTTGCCCACCTTCATACAGAGAGTAACTGACAGAGCTGAAATCCAAACTCAGGACCTGGGACACAATGTTTAATAGTCAATACAAGCTTTCTAGTTTCTGGCTAGGGTAGAGAAGATGAGTCAGTCTGCCAAAAGAGAACATTGGCCATTCATGGTGAGAAGCAGCTCGGCTTAGAATTCCACACCCTTGCTTCAAATCTCAGCTTCGACATGGACTAGCTCCTTCGCCAGAGGGAAATCTCAGCTTCCCTGAGCTTCAGTTTCCCCATCTCTAAAATGGGAGGAATGATTCCTATACTATCTAGCTGTCAGAGTGGTTGTAAGGAGACTACCTTTTTCAACCTTGCCACTATATATAAATGTTATTATTAATTTTCTTTTTATTGATAATATGTCAGCTAGAAGATAGGTGATTTGAACTTTATAAATAATCTGACTGACTGAGATGAAAGCTATTAAAAGCTAAGGATTCAAGGATCAATAATTCAAAGTACACATAGATGCCAAGGGGGGAAATCACAGAACAAAGAATGGTATCAATCCTTCTATACCAAGGACTAGGGTTTTATTAAGGCCTTTTCTAAATTAGTGGGTCAGACCCATGAGCCCAAGGTAGCTACTGTGCCTGTTTGAGAAATAGGCAGTAGTATGATCATAGGGCCATTGCTTTAGAGCTGGGAGGGACCTTAAGGGCCATCTACTTTTAACTTCTTATTTTACTGCTGGAAAAACTGAGGCCTGACTTACCCATTATCACACAGCTCAAAATCTATCACTTACCATTGTACTATACTGTCTCACAGAAATGCAGAAGGCAGACAGCAGGCCAAAACAAACAAAAAAACAGCTATGGGAAAGTAAAGAAGCTTCTATAAAGGAAGATGGAGAAAGTCTCCAAGCAAGACTGGTTCTTGCAGACATCTCTCCAAGGATGTGTTGGTAAATGTTTAACAACCGACTCTCTGGAAAAACAAAACAAAACAAAAGAAAGCACATACCCATGACACACTCTTAAGTTTAAAACACATTATTGACATTTTCTCCAACATTTTCTTAAGTCTAGATAATCAACAAAGCAATAAATAAAGCCCTGACTTGTAACATTTGCTGATTTCTGAGGTACAAAGGCTTGCCCCCAAATTTAGCAATTGGCTCTTAGGAATCAGTTAGAGATCACTCCAGAATAACCTTTCTCTCTGCTGACCCTCACATGGAGCCAATCAACTGTATTTGTAACAACCTCAAAATGATGGAGACCTTTAATGTTAGAAATTTTAATTGATGTCTCCAATGAACGTGCTGAACATTAGAGACAGACCTGTCACTCTTTTCCTCTGTCAGAAAGAACTCTGAAGTATGGCTATATGTGACAGAAGAGGCTGGATCTCATGATGAAGGGAAACTGGTTACCAGACCAAACAGTCCACGGCGTTCAGTCACGAGAGCTGTACTGTGGTTTATCTGGAAATAAAAATCATGTGATGCATGTAATAATTGCAAAGCTCCTCTTTTCTTTTCTGTCCTAATATAGCAGAAGAAAAAAATCTGTCTCTACTGTTTTTAGAAAGAAAGGTCAGTTTTGACTAGGGTGGTTTAGTGACTGGGATGCCTGAAGAGTTTAAAGAAACTTGCTCGTATTCATGTGTGCTCAAAAGTACTATGCCATCACATGCCTTGAGATCCTCATTTTGTAGTGTAAGGGAATCAAGAGACCTGGACTCAAAGTCTCTGCTCCTTCAGGGTAGGAACAATCTTTTTGCCTTTCTTTATATAATCAGCACTTCATACTATGCCTGGCGTATAAAAGTGCTCAACAAATGCTTGTTGACTGACTACGTGACCTTGGAAGCATCTCTCAGTCTCTCTGATTCTTAGTTTTGTCATCTGCAAAATGGGAGTCAGGATATCTGCCCCATAAGCCGGAGGAAGTGATTTGAAGACATTAAAATGCTATGGAAACATGAAATGTCACGATTATTGAGAAGCCCACACAAGAGAAGTGACCTTCTGGACACAGCCTTCTACCAATCCTTTGCAGAAGCTGGTTATGGCTAAAAGGGGTGCATGAGATAATTTCTATGTAGGCAGATATTTATCACATGCAGTATGAAGATCTCTCCTCTCACATGGAGAAGATGTTCCTGATCCTATTAAGAGATCTCAAAAGCATGCTGGCACACGATCCAATTTGGCATGGCTTGAATTAAACTATCAACAATCTTCCATTATTTTTTTTTAGTTTAGTTTTGTTTTTGGAGGCAGTGGGAGTTAAGTGACTTGCCAAGGGTCATACAGTCCATAAGTGTCTGAGTCTGGATTTGAACTCAGGTCCTCCTGACTCCAAGGCTGGTGCTTTATCCACTTTGCCACCTGGAACAACTAAATTCTCTTCCCCATACTGAACCATAGGACAAACATATGGAAATCATCCAGGATCACTTTCATAGTTGAATGGAAATTTAAAAAAAGAACATTATGGAAAGTTCTTCACATGAATTTCAAGGATTAAAGCAAATATATAATGGCAAAAGGGAACCACATCAAATATAATAGATCCAGTGGTGGGATTCTGCTGGTTTGCACAGGTTCGATAGAACTGGTATCTAATTTTAGGTTGAATTTGGGGGGCCCGTGCCTGCCACATCAGCATCAGAGGCAGTGCCTTGGCTCTGTTCCATGGAGAACCAGTTGTTAATTTATTTGAATCCCACCACTGAATAGATCCAATATATGTAATGACAGAGGACTCACAGCAAAGCTATTATGGGATCAAGATTAAGGGCTCAGCTGTGAGGCAGTATAGTATAAGGGAAACTGCCCTTATTTGCAGTTAGAGGATCTGGGTTCAAATTATGGTTCTGGGACTTACATGTAAAACCTTGGACAAGTCATATTTACCTCTCTGGGCCTCAGTTTTCCCCACTGATGAACGAATGATTTTGACCCTGTGACCTATAAAATAAATGCCACCTAAAAATTTATTATTGTATTATTCTATGATACATGGTACTTGACAGGGTCCAAGGTAGAGAGGATAATCCAAGTTGCTCTATATTAGTCATCTTGTTAAATCTCCTGCAAAAAATGACCTAAAGTTCCATCCTTCACAGGTTACAAAATATGGGGAATCATGATATACCAGAAAGAGAACTATCCTTGGAGGAAGAAGCTGGCCACTCTCTCTGTCATGTAAGTGACACTGTTATACTGGACAAACCATTTTACTTCTCTAGGTCTCAGTTTCCTGATATTCGAAATGGGAATGTTGGCCCAGATAATCCCTATTTAAGGTCACTTCTGGTTCTAAGATTCCATGACTCTTTGAAATGACTATGCAAGGACTAAGCAACCATTGTTCTTGAGATACCTTAATGATGCTTTTGAGAGAGGGAGCAATATCTCTTGAAGGTAAATAAGTCATTTGAGTAACAGATGGTTAGGATCTTCTTCTGCTGTGTCAGCATCCATATAGCATGGAAGTGATACATGGAATGCCTCCAAATCCCTGACACTTTTGCCAGTGAGATCTAGCCCCCCATCCAACCTAAACAGTACATAAACCTTTTGTGTTCAAAGATGACATTTTCCTATTAGTTAAAAAGTCCTTCTGGGACTTGAGTTACTTTAGCGCTCTGCCAGTTGTACCTATTTGCCATCCCTCCAGACTTAATCAGGTTACCCCCACTAGAATGATTAGTTAGGAAGTGAGGAAAGAGAAAACAACTCCAGGGTTGATGGAATGCTGTGTGGATAAACAGGAGAATGCTATGAGGAGAACAAGGGAAGACTCGGGTGGGGTGTGGCTGGGGGAAGACATGATAGCTTTCTTCTAACCAAAATTTCGCAATCCTTTAAAGGTGGTAATTTTATCTATATGCTATCACTGGACACTAATGGGTCATGATATTATAGGAAAATAGACCTGGAGCTAGAAAGAAATTCATAGATCTAACGTCTTCATTTTACAGATAAGGAGACTGAGGCCCAGTGGGTTTAGTAACTTTCCTAATATTACTTAGGTAATAAGAGTCGGAGACAGGATTTGAACCTAGGTCCTCTGACTCGATTGCACCAAAATATGGGTGCCAAAAAGCAGTTGGGATCATTAAGAGTCCTACATAATTTCCCAAATCCAGTAATCCAGTAATTACAATGATGTAAGGAGGAAATTCCTAGAGACTAGACGGCCACACAAGTATGCTAACTTGCAGGACAGTAATTGCCCCCTCCTCTAGGTAGTGATCTCCTTGTCCCTGAATGTCTTCAAATAAAGGCGAGATGACCACTTTTCTGAGTTTGAAGGGAACTCAGTAGCCTACTTAGCCCAATACATACATGAAAAAGTTTCCTTAGTGCAACATACCCAACATTGGTCAACTAGTTTTGTTTTGTTTTGTTTTGTTTTTAAATTCAAGGACTCTAATATGAGGGAATCACTGTCTCTTAAAGCAGCACATTGTACTTTAAGATGTTGTAAGGGGGATTCATGCTTTAGCTAGGAGATTTGCTTCTCCATTCCTTACTAATTCTGTAATTCTTCATATCAATGACTTCCATTTCTGTTTACCCACTTCAAAAGACAAATGTTCATACAGACAATGTCTATAAGGTTTTTCCCCTCCCTTTTCCATCCCTAAAGACTAGGATTTCAAGGTAAAAGCCTCCGAGTTTACCTTCAAGAAAAAATAAAACCAATATGGGATATTTTAAAGCAAATACTCCCACTTTTAGCACATAGTACAGGGTATCTAAGGGTACCTAATGCCAGAAAATATAGGGCCTCAGTTTCCCTAATCTGATTGAGAATGATCAATCTTAGGGGGTTGAGAAGAGTCTCCTAAACCTTTGAATGATTCATTGGGCTGGTTATGATAGTTGCCCCTATCTCAAGAAGCCCTTGTTGGAAGTAAAGTGTCTATGTAGTATCTTCTGGGCGGAAAGAATTCAAAATAAAACTTGTATCCTGCTAGCCTTTTCTAAGGTCAGCTTAATGTTTCATTAAGAAAGGGTTGACTGTTTGACTTAATGATCCCTAGCACCAATGAAAAAAGATGTCATTAAGAAAGGGCAATCAGGAAATGGAAGATTTTTTTTTCCTTCTGTGATTTACATATTTAATGCCTGGCTTTTTAGAATATTAACAATCCTGAACCAATGTCTATACCTCCAGAATTCAAAACCCAGTCCATAGGGAAATTAACCCATTCCCATTTATCTTTGAAGTTATCATTTTAGGGCCCAGCCCAGTTGATCGACAACTACAGCCACAGCCACAGACACATCCATAGCCACAACCACAACCATAACACAACAATAATAACTCACATTTATATAGCTCTTTAATATAAACAGCTTCACATTCATTAACTCACTTGATTTCACAACAACTCTGGGAGGTAGGTACTTTTATTATCTCTATTTTATAGATTAAGAAACTGAGGTACAGACAAGTTAAGTGATTCAGCCAGGGTCATTTAGCCAGGAAGTACTTGGGGCAAGATTTGAATTTATGTGTTCCTGTCTCCAAATTCAACATTCTATTCCCTATGCCAACTAGATGCTAGGGGACAGCTCAGATAGCTTAGTTGAGAGCGAATATGAACTCACTCACTTGGGTCCTCCTGTCATCTGGATTCCAATCCAGACCATTGTTTAATTCTACATCCCATCCAACCATCTAGCTAACCTTCTTGCCATCCTAATATCTACTTGGCACCCCATGTCTTCCTTCCCTTTTCCTTACAATTACCACCTCTGAGAATGATAATTCAATCAATTGTCGAATTAATTCTTGAAAGTGCCTATCAATCAACTCTCCTCTGTACCATCTCACCACCTCTCTGATATCTCAGGCCAAATCTCCCTTTCTTAGTGACCATTCCCTATCTTATCTTCCCCTATTAGAATATAAGCCCCTTAAGGACAGGGACTGTCCTTTTATATTTGCCAAATATAGCCACTGAGTCACTTAGACAAGTTCTTACTTTGTGGTAAGCACTAATGACACAAAAAAAGGCAGAGACAGCCCTCAAAGAGTTCATTTTTAAGGGAAGAGATGGCATATGAATTACTATGTATTTATATAATTACAAGATATACTTAGAGTAGATGGAAGGCAGTCTCAGAGGAGAAGGCCTCAATAGCTGGGGAACTGATTGCAGAAAGGATCTCCTTCAGAAGGTGGGATTTGAACTGAATCTTGAAGGAAACCAAGGAAGACAAGAGGTAGAGATGAAGGTGGCAAAGCATTTGAGATGTGCAATGGCACACATATGGGAAGGGGAAGATCATGTGGGAGCATGGGTGGCATAGAGCTAGCTTATACTATCTTAGCAAAAATAATTGTTAATTTTTTTAGCATGAGCATTTGCACCTTGGGTGTGAGCAAAACTGCAAATCAGGGCTTGATTTATTGATTGAACTTAAAAGTTTGTCTTATGTCCTTTTTTTTCCCAGAGTCAATGTCCAACTTTTTGTGACCCTATTTGGGGTTTTCTTGGCAAAGATACTGTAGTGGTTTGCCATGTCCTTCTCCAGGTCATTTTACAAAGGAGAAAGGGAAGCAAACAAAGTTAAATGCCTTGCCTAAGGTCATACAGTAAATGTCTGAGGCCAGATTTGAACTCAGGAAGATGAGTCTTCCTGATTCCAGGCCCAGCACTCTATCCACTGCACCATTACCACCAAATGTTCCACCCCCACCCCCAAAATCAGTTGTTAAACACTTGCCAGCACACTTCTGTGTGGAAGGGACATCAAGTAAGCAAGCGTAGCTAGACTGTAGAGTTTTTTGAGGGGAGAATAGTATTAAAAACCTGGAAATGCAGAAGGAGCCAAGTTATGAAGATATTTAAGTTCTGAGTAGATGAGTTTAAATTTGATCCTAATAATCAGATCTATGTTTTGAAAAGTTACCTGTTTAACTAAATGGAGGATGGATTGAATTGGGGAAAAACTTGAAGTGGGGAGACCAGTGAGAAGGCAATCATAATAGTCCAGCAAGAAGTGATGAGGGTCCTGGAACAGGGTAGAAATTCTGTGAGTAGAAGAAAGAAATATACCAGAAATTTTGTGAAGGTAGAAACATGAGTCGACAACAGATTAATATGTGGGATGAATCAAAATATGGAATTGAAAATGACACTGAGGTTGTAGGCCTAGGACTCGGAGGAAGTTGGTGTCCTTAATAAAATTAAAAATTTCAAAAGAAAGATTTTGGAAGAAAGATAATGAGTTCTGATTTGGACATGCTGAATTTCAGATGCCCACAGAACATCCAATTAGAGATGGTAGTTAGTGGTATAGTATTGGATTTATAGATCTGGGAATCATTTGCACAGAGATGACAATATGAACTAAACAGTGGGAGCTGGTGAGATCCTGAATGAGATAGTACAGAGGAAAAAGAGAAGGGAGCCCAGGAGAGAGCCTTGGGGGATACCCACCGTTAGTGGGCAGGACACGGATAAGGAACTACTCAAGTAATCTGAGGATCAATCAGATAAATATGATGAAAAGCAGAGGAGCAGAGGAGAGGCTATCGATGAAGAGATGGTAATTCAAAGTGTTCAGATATTGCAGGGAGCTAAAGAAGGATAAGGTTTGAGATTTGGCAATTGAGAGATCATTGATAAATCTGGAGAGGTCAGTTTCCTCTGAATGATGAGATCAGAAGCCAGATTTTAGGGAGTTTAGAAGAAACTGAGAGAAGGAGGAGTGTAGGCATTGATGGTACATGGCTTTCTCAAGGAGTTTAGCCACAAAGGGAAGGATAGATATAGAATGATAGCTAGCAGAAATGATAGGATCAAGTAAGAGTACAGTTCTTGGCACAAAGTAAGTACATTTATTTTTTTTCTTTTATTTATTTTCCCTTTACCTTATTTATTTAAATTTTTCAGTAAAATAAACAATTTTGTTGAAGGTTCAAGTCATTAAGCCTAAGAAGTGTGTCTTTATGCTTATGTTTCATTCGTCATCAGTCTTATCTTTATTTCTTAGTAAAACTAATGAAACATACTTTCCATCCATCTCCATTTGCATTAGTTGTCCTCTCTCTCTCTTTTTTTTTCAGGGGGGAAGGCAGGGCAATTGGGGTTAAGTGACTTGCCCAAGGTCACATAGCTAGTAAATGTCCTGTCTGAGGCTGGATTTGAACTCAGGTACTCCTGACTCCAGGGCCAGTGCTCTACTCACTGTACCACCTAGCTGCCCCTGTTGCCCTCTCTCTGTGAGAAAGACAGATATGTTTTCCATTAGTAAGTAGCATAGTACCAAGGAAATTGTGTAAAAGGTGCTAATTTAGGACCAGAAGACTCAGATTCAATTCCTAGTAGCAAAGTTACATTGGATAATTTACTTAACTTTTCTGAATATGTTTCTTTATCTATTTATTTGGCATGATAATAATGTCTACACTGTCTACAATACTTCCTAAGATTATTGAGATCATCAAATGAGATAAAACTTATAAAACATTTTTTCAACCATAAGTGCAATCTAACATGTAAGCCAACTCAAGGAACGTCTTGCCATGATCCACTAATGGAAGAAACTATGATTCAACATTTTAAAATTCTTTTAAATTTTGTTTTTTTAAAATTCTACAATCCTACCTCGAAGCTCTTAAAATTCCATTTTATGTGTATACCCTGGTATATATTGCATATGTGTGAACACATAAATCTACTTCTTTAACTGGTGCAGAATTTGATTAATAGATTCAGTCACTCACTGCCATGTATTGAAACCTATCCCCACCTCAGATTCTTCAGATCTAATATAAGGACAATAATAGCGTCTGTTTAGCGGAGTTTTTGTGAGAGTCACATAAGATCTTTGTAAATGTTTAGCATAGAGCCTGGCACAAAATCTACAATGGATACATGCTTATTCCCTTCCCTTCCCCTACTCAGCTTAGTAGACAGATCTAATGAATTTCTATAACTAAATCTGCTCCTTCACTCCCATGGTCATATAGCATCCAACCTCGCAATGATGAGCCTCTCTGAACCTACTTTGGCTGGTCCTCAGATGAGTCATTGATAGGCTGACATTCTAAGATTTTCCTTCTTGATTGGAATTCCTAGAGAACAAGTTCTGCTGTCATTTGAGAGTTCAAGGTTGCTTCCACAATTAGATGAGACATCAGATGAGAGCTTTAAAAGAATTAAAAAAATCCTTTCTCTAGGTCCTTTATCAGCTTCATAATAGCGATATAATCAAAAGCTAACATGCTCAGAAGTCATCAGCCAATACTGATTAAAGATTACAAAGGTGTTTTGCATTATGCAAGGTACACTCTGTATCAACATCAGATAAGGGACGCCTTTCTATCAATGGGTATTTTGGCTTTTTCCAGTACAATCCAACTCCAATCATCAAGATTTTATTAAATGCCTACTATGTGAAAGGCACTATGTTAGGTTCTGGGAATTCAAATACCAAAATATGAAACAATCCCTGCCTTTGGGGAGCTCACATTCTGCCATGGTAGATGTGGCATGTTCATGAATAAGCATCATTAGGTAAAATGTGATAGAGGTAAAAGAAAGATCTATACTAAATACTCTTTGGATATCTGAAGCAGAAGAAATTACTTTTAGGTGGGGGATAGATGGATGGATGGATGGATGGATAGATAGAATATTCATTAAACATTATCAACAGACACCGAGTATGTAAAAACAAGTAAGCAACGTTGTCTAGCCCTCCAGGAACCTACAGAAGGAAGGGATTAAACAATATATAAAGGACACTAGAGTGGAAAGGAGGAAGAATTCAGAACAAAACAAAGATGGAGATATATAGAAAGTGTCATGGGGTATTTGTTCCCTGCAAGGTAACAAAACTCACCTGTCAGGACCAAGGAACCCAAAAGTGGAGTCCAAGTTTTGGGCAGTGGTGAGAATGGAGACGAAAATGATGGCCCAAGTACAGAGAGCATGATGAGTTAATGACAAGGTTCAGAGAAGATTTCATTGATAAATTACTATTTCAGTTGAACCTTAAAGAAAGAGGAGACTGACAGACAGAAATAAGGAGAGAGAGCTTTCCAGTTATGTGAAGTGGCCTGTAGGAATACATGCACAGATGTACATGTCAGCAAATAAGTCCATAAATACATTTTTCCTGAAATTAAAGTGTATGTAGAGGAGTAATTTCAATTGTTTGAGAAGGTAGACTGGAGACACGTTATAAAGGAGATTCAAATGCTAGGCTACAGTGAAACTGAGGATAACTGCCATGAAGACCGTTCAACTTGATTTCCTTATGAGCCATCAGCAATTTCATTTCCTTTCCAAAGAGTCCAAGACCAAATAGCAATAACAAAATAGGAGTGTGGGATAGGTGGGAATAGGAGTCATGTTGTAGGTGAAAAAGTGGAAGAGAAATGCTCTCTTTTTATACCAAAGGCAGATTTTTTTTTTTTGTATTCAGTCTGAGAGCTAGGGATCACATAAATCTCTAAGGCTTAGCTACTGGGGTGATATATTTTACATAACTCTACACCAATTATCTGTGTATACCATCAACCAATATTCTCAAGGTAGTACTTATGGAAACTGACCTGGTAGGCATGCTAGGTCTAAAGGATGAGTGAATAAATAACTTTGCTGAATGATGCTGAATATGTGATAATATAATTAGTATTCCTGCCAACTGAATTGAAAATGAGATGTTGCATCTCCAGGGACTTTTGTAAATAGTTTCCCTTTTAAATTCACAAGATCCATATAAGCTAAGCCAAAAAAAAATCTCTCTAAATTAAAATGCTATTATACTATAGATGATGGGGATGAAGGGCTTACAGAGTTGCCACTCCCAGACTTGCAGGAAAAAGCCATCATTTACATATTTTCCAAGACGGAGTAGGACCCAAAGGCATTCACTTTCTTTAAATGACAAAGAAGTCATTGAACTTAGAAATAACTCGTGAGAAACCAACAAGGAGGCAACCTGTCTCCCATAATGTCCAGGATTTAAAAGATAAACTTTAAACCGTGCCTAACATTGATGTGGGAGTACAGGAATTTCTAGATTTTTCGAATATATTTATTATACAAATAGGATTTTCAAAATCACATAAGATCACTACCTCGATTTGTTGAAAACATGAAGGTATTTACTACACTGGCACTAGATCAAGTAAATTTCATCAATTTCATCTCCTATACTTCAATTACTTAGAATTTAAATGCTAATCAGCTTCATCCCAATCATTTACATACAGGTGCACAGACAATAATACAGTTAGTCCTTGGCCATTGTTTTATTAGGTATTGGGGTGTGTGGGTGTTCAGGGAAGACTCATACCTCTAGTGTGAGGGCTACAAAGGCCTTTTCAGGGCTACTTTCCACCTTTGGTGTCCACCTGATTCACTTAACTCTCACCTGTAGCTCCAAAAAGCTGTAGCATTTTGGGCAGCAGCTATACTCTAGTAAATCATTTTGGCAGATGATCTAAACCAGGTTGAGGCCTCAAACCCATCAATGAGTTAGGGAGTTGTCTACCCCAAGCACGTGAAGACTTCCCCTAGCAAAATGGGAGGATGAGAACAATTTGCTCCAACAGGCCGTGAAGGCGGTGGAAATGTTGAAGTTTAGGGGTGCTGGGATCTCGAAATAGCAACAGGCAGGTCATGCCCAAATGAATTCGACCCAAGCCTTCTTTCAGCCAAAGAAAAGCAAAGTTTATCAAAGATCTGCCATATTGGGTATACTCTGAAGGAATCTGAGCCTTTGTAATGCTAATGTAAGTAGGCTAGATAGAATCTGAGCTCCTTCATGGAGGCAAGATGGATCTTATATACAGAAAGACTGAGGGAGGGATCTAGGGGTGGCCAAGTAGTCTGGGGTGTCTGGAAGGGGCGGGGATGGGGGGTCTAGGGAGGGTCTTGATGGGAGTGGCCAGTAGCCTGGGAAGACTAGAGGTCAGACTCCAGGAACCAAGAGAATGGGATTTTGATAGGATCAAGGGTGGGAAGAAGCAGGAGGCAATCCTGAGGTGACCAAGATTTGGGCATAGAGATAATGAAAAGTTATAGCCTCAGGAGGATGCCAGCTCAGGCGGGAAAATTCAAAGAGAGTTCAAGGAGGTTCCCAGAGCCTATACCCCATCAGAAACAGGCACTGTGGAGTGCTTAGAGCTTGGTTAGACATTGAAGACTCCAAGTCATCCACTGAGCCATTGCCAGTTGTGTTGACTTTTTTCTTGGCACTAAACTCTCATGATTCTGGAAGAGAGAGTAAGGCCAACAGTTCTGGCAACTCTGTCTCACTTAAATCCAATTTATGGACAAGTCAAAAGACATCACCCATACCACTTTACCATTTCTAGCTATCTCAAAGTCCTATGGTGACAGGAATGTGATGAAGGAGCAGGTGTGGATACACTGGGAGCTGTAGTAACAACCTTACCCACAGGCAGCCCAGGACATAAGGTTGTCTTCTCACCGCATTGAAGCAGCAGTGGCATTTAACAGCCACCTAGGTGTCTGACTAGCTTTTTTTTTTGAAGGACTGCACTGTTCACTTCCTGGCATGAGGAAGGTGCTAGAAAAGGTATCCTAAAAAAATTGTCTGCCTTACCCAACCCAACCCTGTCCAGCTTGCTGCAGCCGGAGGAGATTCTACCCTGTGGTTGAAACACACTGTCTCTCTCTCTCTCTCTCTCTCTTTCTCTTTTTTTTTTACAAAGATTCCACTCACCATTGGTACATGGAGTGCATACATGCTTACGGACAACAAGAAATCCAGTAGACTTGAAACACTCCTGTGAGAGAATTCAGCAGGTTTCATATGCAAATAGTAGTCCTAAGTGAAATAAGTCTGGCAAATGAAAACCAGTTTACCAAAGTCAATCTGGATACATGGTTTATTTTCTGAAGTGGACACTATGAAGCTGGCATAGGTTTCACAATCAAAACTAATCTAGTCAACAAAATTATATGCCTTCCCAAAGGAACGTAGAACAGATTCATGACAATACATTTGCCACTTTCAGGAAAGCACCATGCCACCATCACCAGTGCATATGTTCCCATCTTGATGAACCCCAATGAAGCTGAAGAAAAATTTTATAAAGATCTGGACATTCTCATCATCAATGTGCCAAAGGAGGACTAACTTGTAATTCTGGGTGATTTTAACAGCAGAGTAGATGCAGACTGTCAGATGTGGCAAAGAGTCATTGGGAGGAATTGAGTTGGAAATAGCAACAGCAGTGGTCACTTACTACTGAAAACTTGTGCATCTCATGACCTTTTTATCACCAGCACTGCCTTCCATTTACCGAAATGCAATAAAACTTCATGGATACATCCTCGCAGCAAACATAAGCAACTAATAGACCATGTAAGGAAAAGCGATAGACAGGATATGAGTGTGGTGCATGCAGAGTGCTGGACTGATCATAGACTTATCTTCTCCAAGATAAAAAATTACATTCAACAAAAGCAGAGGCTACAAGGCAAGGTGACTACCAGAAGACAACGTCAACAGATTAGAGCACTTCTCCAAGCAGGACCAATTGCTGACTTGGAAGGAATGTTGAGCTAAGACACTGTTGCAACAATGGAGCATAAAAGGAGTAGGGAGCTTTTAGAGATTTGGTGTACAGTATTTCATTTACTCATCTGGAACAGAACAATCACAAACATCAGGACTGGTTTGATGAAACTGTTAGGGGAAATTCAGAAACTGAGAGGGAGAGAGAGAGAGAGAGAGAATGAATGAATGAATGAATGAATGAATGAATGAGACCTCCACAGGATTTACCAAAGGGATAGTTAATCTGTCTCTAAGAAGTCAGCATTTAACACCACACAAAGTTAAGTGCAAGTGAAGCTTAGAGAAATGCAGAATGTTTCGGCTCAGTAAGAAAGCAGATCAAATCCAGTTTTACACCGATAATCACAATTTAAAGTGCTTTTATGATGCCCCAAAGGATTTTATAGTCCCAAGAACTATGGAGAATCTCAACTACTCAGTGCTGATGGAGCTGCATTTAATTGGTGATAAAGACATGATCCTGGAGAGAAGGACTGAACACGTCTATAGTGTTCCACAGACCATCATCAATCAATGCTGAAACCCTTGACCTCACCTCTCTAAATTTATGGTCCTATGAAATTTTTTTCGTGCCCCCTTTTCATTTTTCAATGGCCTGTTCTTTCCTTTCTCCTTATCCTGATCACGCAGAGTTTAGATAGCAGTTCCCTCATATTCGAAGAAAACATTTGTTAAGTCACGAAGCAATATATGAATTATGCAATGAGATATAAATTAAAGAATACTGGATTTGGAGTCACAGTGGGTCTTGTGTTCAAATTTCATCTCTGTCAGTTATTACCTCTGTATATAGATATAGATATATAGATATATACTACAACACTTATAGTGCCAAAGTTTGGTGGACTTTGGAGGTTTTAAAGAGTTAAGTCCAGAGAAACTATAGGAAGTCCAGGCTCAGAGCATTTGTGCAGTGAGAAGAGCAGTGCAGTGGATAGAATGCTGGCTTGGGAGTCAGGAGGACCTGAGTTCAATTCCAAACTCAGATATTTACTAGCTGTGTGATCCTGGGCAAGTCACTTAATCCTGTTTGCCTCAGCTTGTCATCTGTAAAATAAGCTGGAGAAGTAAATGGCAATCAACTCGAGTATCTTTGCTGAGAAAATTACCAATGGGGTTATGGAGAGTCAGGTACAACTGAAGTGATTCCACATCAACAACTCCTTCAGGAGGAGGAAACTTTTCCTTCCTCTTCCCTCTCCCCTTTGGTCATGGTTTATAGCAGAAATTGGCCCAGAGGGAGATGGCTTTGTCTAGAAACTGGAGAGGCAGTTAAAGAGTGGTCATTTCAGTTGGGAGGGGTTGTTTGTGGAGGAGATTTCTTCAAGGGCATGGGAAAGCATTTTTTCTTTATCCCTGACTCTCCCTTACCCCCACCAAAGCACACACATTGACCATGTAGTGAAAATACTCAGGAAGTAGGGAATTCTGCATCCAGTAGGAAGCAAAGACATCCACAATAGACAGATGTGGATATTGAGAGACAGTCACATACTGGAGAAAGCAGTTCCAAGATGTGTGACCCACAGAAGAAAAGAAGAGAGTTGTCTTTGGGGAGACTAGGCCCTGGGTTCCTAGCTAAGCAATCTGTCCAGTAGAAATGCTATACCCAGAGGTAGATGTGGGAGGACTTTATGAAGCGACAAAGGACTTCAGTGACTGCATTAGGCCTCAGGAGTCATGAACTGCCTTTGCCATGTGTGTATCTCATACATGTGGTTCATTACCATTGTACTCAAAATTGGAGCCCACTCTTCTTATGGATTCTGTGAATATTTGTAAGAGAGTGGGCCTCAGGTTTATGTAAGGGGGTGATGTTTTTGAATTTCTGTTTTTACTTGGGCCAATTTTTAATAGCTAGTTGGATCTAATGGCATAACTATTAATGGGAAACATAGCTTTTGAGTTATATTGTTAGAAGTGCAGACCCACCAGGCTGCCTCTAGAACCTGAGACAGCAGCCAACCTCTGGCCAGGATCCAACCTTCCAGTTTGAGTACAAATTAGAGGAATACCAACCCAGAGGGCAATAGGTAATGCAGTGAATAGAGCGCTGAGCCTAGAGCCAGGAAGACTTATCTTCCTGAGTTCAAACCTGGCCTCAGATACTGCCTACCTTTGTGACCCTGGGTAAGTCATGTAACCTTATTTCTGTTTTCTCATCTATAAAAATGAGCTGGAGAAAGAAATAGCAAACTACTCCAATATCTGTGACAAGAAAATTTCAAATGAGGTCATGAAGAATTGGACATGTCTCAAAAATGACTGAACAGTAACTAGCCCATAAGGGACTACACTAGAACTGTACAAATAACATTGCACAGTTGGCCAATCTTAAGGAAGGTTCTGGTCACTAGAGTTAGAGGTTGGCAATTGTAGAGTGGTCCAGTTTGGTCTAATTTGGCTCTCATAAAGATATTAGATTTGACTGTATCTCAGAGATCTTTTTGCCTTACTCTCTTGTTTTATAACTGAGTCCCAGAGAGCTTGAGACTTGTTCAAAGTCACACAGTCATAAAGATAGAAAGGAAGAGAACCAGCAACGTAAGCCAGCCCTTCTGGTTTCAAATTGGGTGCTTCTATGGTATGGTGTTAGTCTTATTAAACCTTTTCTTGGCCCTCATATATCCTCTAAACCCCAAATCTCTGCAACTTGGAAAGTCACCTTCAGAGTCTCTCTTCTGAGGAATCTGGGATTCCACTGGCTTGGGGAACCTTTCTCAGGCTGGAATTAGGAGGAGAGCACCATCCTGCTTTTCCAGGTATACAGGTTACTGATCAAGCCTTGATTCTCAGCGGCTCCCATATTTTCTGACTTTCAATCTGACACCCATAAATATCCCAGCTCAGCGGGTCTTTGGGTTCCCTGGTCTCTATAAATATACCGTAGCTTTTGATTGGTTTATGATGGAAGTTTATTTTATTTTATTTTTGCCTACACAGTTGGCTTTGTTTTTTTCTATGCTTTATAGGCCCTTGTCTTTTTATTAGTTCACTGTTCCCTGTTGATTTTGTGTTTTATATTCCTGCTGTCACCACCAGACCCTCACTGTAAACAAGAATGTTGTATCTCAGTGGGTTCTTTTCTGTTAATGACCTGTGATACAGTATATAAATAAACCAGGGAGTCATCCACAGGTGCAGTTTATTAGAGTTATTGCACTGTGGCTGGGGTAATGTTCTTTGCTTCCTTAAAACTTTGCTGTTTGCAGAAGCAAGGGGGCTAGCTAGTTGGCAGTTTTGAAAAGAGAAAAATGAGCCCGTCACTTTACAATGGATGGGAGCCCAGCCTAATAATCATCATTTTAATTTCTCAATGTCAACATCTAGGTTGCTGTATGGCTTATTTTTTTTTCCAATAAGCAAAATTACACAAATAAAGCAGCCATTCCTAATAGCTGTCTAGAGCAGAAGGGGATATAACCCAATGGTCCCTCCCTATGCATAAAAAATAAAACCACAGGAAAACACACACACACACACACACACACACACACACACACACACTGTGCTACTCAATTAGGGCAAGAGGAATTGTTTTGGGTGGCACTCAGATGCATAATGATGACCAATAGTGATGCTTTACTAATGGATTTGCATAACCCCTGGTGAGGTAGGTATTATTAACACTCTGCCACAGGTGGGGAAATGGAGGCTAACTGACTTGCCCAAGGTCACATGGTGACTCCATCCCTGAGCAGGGAGTAGGACCACTGAATGAACTCCTGCCACATCTGGTGCTCTCACCATTAGATCATGTTCTGCTTTTGTCAGGGGATGAAATTAAGGGGAGAGAAATTGAAGCAAGCAATTGAACAGCAAGGAGACAGAAGAGGTGTGTGATAATGCTTTCTGAAGGGGACAGGAAGCCAATAAAAATGTTCAGAAGATTTTGTAACATGCCTTCAGTTGTGCAGTGATGTACTTTTGGCATTTGGTAGAAGTGGGAACCCCCTCTAGGAAACATCACGTGTGATCAGGGCATGCAGAAGACAAGAGGGAAAGTAAAGAGGCAAAACTGAAAAAAATCCATTTGGTTTACTGAGAATGATTGGGAGTAGAGTAACCTAAAGGGGTTAGGTAGATATTTTGCCCTATTGTGCAGAGAACATCATAAACATACATTATAATGTTTTGGTCACTGAGGTATTCTCTTTGATTTTTACTAATACAACGGGAAAAATTGTAGAAATCTGACTTTTTAGCTTAGAACAGGAGTTCTTAATTTTCTTTTCTTTTTTTTGGTGGCATAGACCTATTTGGCAGTCTAGTAGAGCTTATGGATCCATTTTAAGAATAATATTTTTAAATGCAAAAAAATCAAAACATATCATTACAAAAGAAACCAATTAGATAGAAAATAAAGATGCAATTCCTTTTCATCTGAGTCCATGGAGCCCCTGAAATCTCCCCATGGATCCCTTGGGGGGTCCCCAGGTTAAGAACCCCTGGCTTTCAACATTGTCATTCAGTCCTAATTCACTTCCTTTATTTCATACTGCTAGGCTTTAACAGATTTTAACTGTAATATGTTGGCCGAACACATAATTTAATTGATTATGGTTGGGATGAAAATCTCCAGGTTCTACCCTTAGTATCTAAAAGTACAGTCTTCCAAGCTGTTTTTAACATCTCATGCAAAACATATTCTTTTATTACTTTAAAAAGCCCTAATTTTAATGCTTTCGGTGCTTTTCTCCCAGAACAGACCATAAGTTCTCTCCCCACCTTTGTTGATATCCTTTATGAGCTCTTTTGGCCAAAATAGTTTATCATTTGTTGGCCAGACTTCCATTGGCAGGATTCTCTCATGTTCACTGGGGCCTCAGGTGGGAGACATACAGATTCTGAAATTCCTTTATCTGATTGTAATCTTTTCTCACTTCATTTTTCCCTGTGCTTTATAATCTTTAATCCTAAACATCAGCATGACCTCCATGCCTCAGGTCTTTCCTAGACCAACACCATTACATTGGCTTAACTCTCCCTTCCCTATCCCCACTTTTTGGTGTACTGCTTCAACTCTAAACTTTCCTCTGCTTTTGAATCCCTTGTTCACAAACTTTTCTAGCACTGCAAATGTTTGGAGGTGGTAGACTGTGTCTGAGCATGCTATCCACTGGCCTACCTTCCGAGAGCTCAAGATCATTACCTCCAAACTACAATAAAGAAATGGAAGAGGACCTCTGTGATCATATTGGATCTCTGGCAGTTCTAAGTATTTAATTAGCCTACATGCAGATATCTGCACCATCCAAACAATTAGTTTTGCCCTAATGCATCTCAGTTTTCACGTTTGCTCCAAGATTTTTACCAGGCAATCTTATTTGCTTCCATTTTGTGTGTTCCTGGAAGTTAAGGGAACAGAAATATCAGAAAGTGCCACTGCTTTGTTCAGACTATCCAAAAGCGTCATATCTGTCCTCTTGCACGAAATTTGCTGATCTGTTATCATTGCTTTGTCTCTTTGGCTTTGGCCATTTTCCCAACCCATTCAAACTTATAATATAGTGTTAGTCAATTTACTAACCCAAGTGGGAGTGCATTATTGATTTGTAATCTTGGTAAAATTGCTTTGCCTACTAAAAATATCCGCATTATATATTTAAGACTGTGCGTTCTATGGTTACATAGCCCACTATCATGTGGTTTATTTGTTCAATTGCAATTAATTTAATAATCCATTCTTCCACTAAAATTCTTCTTTTGTTTCCTTGTCATGGAAGTGACCCTATATTCCTAAGACTATCCCGAAGGAAGTTTAATTGCATCAGACATTAACAAGTTGAAAAACTTTTGAGTATGGGCCCAGTGACAAAGTGCATGTCTGTTGGAGTCATATGGAGTAGTGGAAAGAAAACTGAATTTGAAGTCACTAGAGACCTGAGTTCAAATCTAGCCTTAGATGTGCAACCTTAGGTGAGTCCCTTATCCTTTGTGTCTTAGTTTCTTCATTTATAAAATGGGAATCATAATTATTATAGCATATGCCTTGCAAGCTTGTTTTAAGGATCCAATGAGAAAGTACATACAAAGTGACAAGTGACTTTAGATACTTTATCTGTGGAAGTCATTTTATTATATAGATGTGTGTATGTGTGTGTGTATATGTATATATATACATATACGTATACACACACACAGATAATGCATCCACTTGAACACTTCAGTCCTCCTCCTTACTTCTGTACTTCTGGAGTCTTTAGTTTGCTTCAAGATTCACTTCAAGTACCACTTCCTACAGGAGGATTTTCCTGGTCTCCTGAGCTGCTAATGCCCTCTCATACAATGGTACCTTGTGTTTGCTTTGTATATGTCTGGCATATATCGATGTACGCAATTTCTATCTACCTTGTTAGAAAAGTGCCTGGCACATGATAGGGGCTTAATGAATCTCTGTCGATTGAGTAATTGGTAGAAAAGATGAAGTATATAATCCCTCCACCAATGCATATTACAACCCTAGCAGACTTGACTAGACTGTTTCATGAGCTGCTGGTGGTTCATTTTCTGATAATGAACGTCTTTTCAAATAGTCAGGGTGTGTTATATTTGACCTCATCTCTCCAGTTGGAAAAAAGAACTGGGTTAGGGACTTCGTAGGATATCGGTACTTGATAAGTTAGTACAAAGGTGAGTTTTATTATTATGTTGTGTAGCAAGCTGACAAAAAAAAGACATACAGTATATAGCAAGACAGAGAGATGGAGGTTTGGCTTCCACAGATTTGAAGAAACTTAGTTCAAGGAGGAAAGACATATATACGATGACAATGTTCTCATTGGGAGTATATGCTTAGGATAGGAGTCTAAGAAGGAAAGTTTTATACCTTAAAAATGAGTTTTATTGAGAACAAGTAATTAATGCCAGGCATGGAAGAGGGCATTCCTATTCAGACCCAGATGTGGTAGGGAAATTCCCAAAGTCACTTATTGATTCCAGGCTCACTTAGGGGGCATTTTCAACCAAAAATTGTGTGAAGGTATGAGTTTACTATCAGAGGGATGAGTATTGCTTACAAGCCCCTGAAGTGGGCCAGGAGTCCTATCCATTCAGAAGCTATGATCATTAACTGCTTGACACAGAGTCAAAATGATTCAGGACAGTGGAAAAGTGCAAATTATCATTACTCATATGGACCTTTTTATGGGCCTTAGGATCACTTTGCATAAGAGATGCCATATTGGAGTCCTGTCATTATAATTACAACATCAATAATATATTTTTAAAATTTTCACAGGTTTGACAACAATCCATTACTGGAGTGGTTTTCAATGCCTTTCCAGCTTTTTAGGTACTGATGATCAAAAAGTATTTATTCAGTATGTGGTATGTGCAAAACATTGAGCTAAATATGGGGATACTAAAAAAGTAATAAATAAAAACAGTCTCTGCCCTCAAGGAACTTACATGCTAATGGTGAGGAGTCAACAAATACAAATTGCAATTATGGAAAATGGAAATGGCAAACCACTCCACTATCTTTGCCAAGGATACATCCAAGTGGGGTCACAAAGAGTTGAACATGACTTAAATCACTCAACAACAATTCAATTATATCCAGAACAGGTGACAGGTAGCCTTAGATGACAAGTCATTAGTAGATAGACAGTGGGTGAGTCAAGAAAGACCTGATGTCATGGTCCTCTTTGAAAATGAAGGACAAACAACAACAGCTGCAGGAAGTAGTACTTGGGTTGAGTCCCTAGTGGAAGTCGGGGATGCTGTAAGGTGGATATGGAGAGAAACAATATCTCAAGAATAATAGACAACCATTGCAAAGGCATGGGTCTGGGAGATTGGGTGTCGTATGTGAAAAACAGCAAGTAGGACAATATGACTAGACCATAGAATGGATGACAAGTAGTGATGAATCCTGGTAAAGTTAATCCATCCATTTTCAGAGATCAACACAATAGATTTGTTACAGAATTTCTGTAAACTACCTCATTCTGTCTACTGCCTAGTCCTGGATACCAGAATGTGCTTCAGCCTCAAACCTTACAAATCCAGGGGGCGGAGCCAAGATGGCGGCTGGTAAGCACGGACTAGAGTGAGCTCCGTACCCGAGTCCCTCCAAAAACCTATAAAAATGGCTCTGAACCAATTCTAGAACGGCAGAACCCACAGAACAGCAGAGGGAAGCAGGGCTCCAGCCCAGGACAGCCTGGATGGTCTCTGGGTGAGGTCTATTCCACACGGAGCTGGGAGCTGGGAGCTGGGAACGGAGTGGAGCAGAGCCCAGCCTGAGCGGCGTGGACGATCCAGACCAGAAGCCGGGCGGAGGGGGCCCTAGCGCCCTGAATATGTGAGCTGCGGCAGTTACCAGACCCCTCGACCCACAAACACCAAAGACTGCGGAGAAGGTTAGTGGGAAAAGCTGCGGGAGTGGAAGGAGTTCCCGGGTTCGGCTTCCAGCCCCGGGGGCAGCGGAGGTGGGGCAGCTACAGCTGTTGTTACTTCCCGCTCCAGGCCCACCTGGTGGGAGGAATTAAGTGGCGGATCAGAGCAGGAGTGCAACAGCCTGCTGAAGATCTAAGCCCAGTCTGGACTGGGGGTCCTTGGGGAAGGAGGAGTGCGGCTCTGACAGAGCTGGCACCTCCCCCCCAAATGTAGAACATAGAACTCGTTAGTCTACAAGCAGTCATACCCCACTGAAAAACTCAAGGGTCAAGTTAGTTGGTTGGGAATATGGCCAGGCAGCGAAAACACACCCAGATTCAGTCTCAGACTTTGCATTCTTTCTTTGGTGACAAAGAAGACCAAAACATACAGCCTAAAGAAGACAACAAAGTCATAGAGCCTACAACCAAAGCCTCCAAGAAAAACATGAACTGGCCCCAGGCCATAGAAGAACTCAAAAAGGATTTGGAAAAGCAAGTTAGAGAAGTAGAGGAAAAATTGGGAAGAGAAATGAGAAGGATGCGAGAAAACCATGAAAAACAAGTCAATGGCTTGCTAAAGGAGACCCAAAAAAATACTGAAAAATACACTGAAGAAAACAACACCTTAAAAAATAGACTAACTCAAATGGCAAAAGAGCTCCAAAAAGCCAATGAGGAGAAGAATGCCTTGAAAGGCAGAATTAGCCAAATGGAAAAGGAGGTCCAAAAGACCACTGAAGAAAATACGACTTTAAAAATTAGATTGGAGCAAGTGGAAGCTAGTGACTTTATGAGAAATCAGGATATTATAAAACAGAACCAGAGGAATGAAAAAATGGAAGACAATGTGAAATATCTCCTTGGAAAAACCACTGACCTGGAAAATAGATCCAGGAGAGATAATTTAAAAATTATTGGACTACCTGAAAGCCATGATCAAAAAAAGAGCCTAGATACCATCTTTCAGGAAATTATCAAGGAGAACTGCTCTGATATTCTAGAGCCACAGGGCAAAATAGAAATTGAAAGAATCCATCGATCGCCTCCTCAAATAGATCCCAAAAAGAAATCTCCTAGGAATATTGTTGCCAAATTCCAGAGCTCCCAGATCAAGGAGAAAATACTGCAAGCAGCCAGAAAGAAACAATTTGAGTATTGTGGAAACCCAATCAGAATAACCCAAGATCTGGCAGCTTCTACATTAAGAGATCGAAGGGCTTGGAATGCGATATTCCGGAGGTCAATGGAGCTAGGATTAAAACCTAGAATCACCTACCCAGAAAAACTGAGTATCATGTTTCAAGGCAAAATATGGATTTTCAATAAAATAGAGGACTTTCAAGCTTTCTTAGTGAAAAGACCAGAACTGAATAGAAAATTTGACTTTCAAACACAAGAATCAAGAGAAGCATGAAAAGGTAATCAAGAAACGGAAATTGCAAAGGACTTACTAAAGTTGAACTGTTTTGTTTACATTCCTACATGGAAAGATGATGAGTATGATTCATGAAACCTCAGTATTAGGGTAGTTGAAGGGAATATGCATATATATATATATATATGTTTATATATATATATAAGTGAATTTGTATGTATATATCTATGTGTATATGTATGTATGTGTATATATATATGTGTTTTTATATATATATATATATATATATATATATATATATATATATGGAAAAGAGAGAGAGCAGACACAGGGTGAGTTGAGGATGAAGGGAAGATAGCTAAAAGAAATAAAATGAAATTAAGGGATGAGAGAGTAACATACTGAGAGAGGGAGATAGGGAGAGATCGAATGGGGTGGATTATCTCGCATAAAGGTGGCAAGAGGAAGCAGTTCTATGGGAGGAGGGGAGAGGACAGGTGAGGGGGGAATGAGTGAACCTTGCTCTCATCAGATTTGGCCTGAGGGAGAATACCATACATACTCAGTTGGGTATCTTACCCCACAGGAAAGAAGAGGGAGGAAGATAAAAAAAAAATAAAAGGTGGGGGGATGATGGAGTGGAGGGCAGATGGGGGTGGAGGTAATCAAAACAAACACTTTGGAAAGGGGACAGGGTCAAGGGAGAAAATTCAATAAAGTGGGATGGGTTGGGAAGGAGCAAAATGTAGTTAGCCTTTCACAACATGAGTATTGTGGAAGGGTTATACATAATGATACATGTGTGGCCTAGGTTGAATTGCTCAAGTTCTTAGGGAGGGTGGGTGGGAAGGGAAGAGGGAAGGGAATTTGGAACTCAAAGTTTTAAAATCAGATGTTCAAAAACAAAAAAAGTTTTTGTATGCAACTAAAAAATAAGATACACAGGCAATGGGGTGTAGAAATTTATCTTGCCCTACAAGAAAGGAAGGGAAAAGGGGATGAGAGGGGAGGGGGGTGATAGAAGGGTGGGCTGACTGGGGAACAGGGCAACCAGAATATAAGCCATCTTGGAGTGGGGGGGAGGGTAGAAATGGGGAGAAAATTTGTAATTCAAAATGTTGTGAAAATCAATGCTGAAAACCAAATATGTTAAATAAATAAATTGCATTTAAGAAAAAAACAAAAATCCTTACCCATCCAGGCCATCATGCTAACTGCCTGAAATTGCACATGTACCATTTTGTTCTCTTTTATCTTTATTTTGTTTTCTGCATCTCCAGACCAGAACACCCCTTTTTTGTCAATATTCCCCCATTTGTTTTGTCTTCTATTGGAATATAATGATGGCTTTTAGGGCAAGAGCTCTCTGTCTCTGTCTCTCTCTGTCTCTATGTCTCTGTCTCTGTCTCTCTCTCTGTCTTTATGTCTCTGTTTCTGGGTCTCTCCTCTCTTTTTCTCCCTCCCTCTCTCTTCTCTCTGTGTTTGTCTTTTTGTCTGTCTCTCAATGTATGGATGTATGTGTATTTCAGTATTGTCAGCACTTATCATAGTTCCTGGCATATAGTGAACCCTTTCTAAACTTGTCTTTCATTCATTCATTCAAATGTGCAACATGGGAGTTTACATCCTAAAGGTAATAGAGAGCTACAGGAGTTTGTTGAGCAGGGATAGCCATGGTCAGACCTACACTTTAAAAATATCACTTTGGCATCAGTGTGAAAGAGAATGGGGAGAAACTTGAGGCAGGGAAAACAACTAGAAGAATATTATAGTAGCTGAGGTAAGATGTCATGAAGGCCTAAACTATGTGACTATGTGAGTGGAAAGAAGGGGATGTATATTAGAAATGCTGTGCAAATAAATAAGTCAAGATTTGACAACTGTTTGGATACATGGGTGAGCAATAGTGAGGAGTCAAGGGTGACATTAAGGTAAAATGAAGTAAGAAGCATTCATTAATTCATTCTGGGTACTATATAGCAGATGCTGCACTAAGTGTCGATTATACAAAGAATGGCAAAAGTAATCCCTGCATTCAGTGCAAAAATACAAAGCTCAAATACTAATGGGAAGACAGCATGCAAACAACTATATTCATATGTGACATACACAGGAAAATTTGGAATAAAATCAGAGGAAAAGAGCTAGAAGGCTGGAAAAGACCTGCACAAGGTGAAGTTTGATCCTAGTGACTTGGTTTTCTTCTCGATCTTTTTTTAAAACAAATTAACCAATTGTTTATTTTATTTGCTTTTCCATAAAACCAACTCCTATCTTTGTTTATTAATTTAATGTTTTTTACTCTCAATTTTATTAATCTCACTTTTAAATTTCATGATTTTTAATTTAGTGGTTAATTGGGGATTTTTAATTTGTTCTTTTTCTAGGTTTTTTAATCGCATACCCAATGCATTAATCTGCTCTTTTTCTATTTTATTGATGTAAGCATTTGGAGATATACATTTTTCTCTAATCACTGCTTTTGCTGTATCTCAATTTGAACTGAGACTTGAAGCCAGGCAAGCCAGGGGTTGGGGATGAGGAGAGAGAGGATTCCAGGCATAGGTTATAGCCAGTGGAAAATTCATAGTTGGGGGACGGTATGTCATGTGAGAGGAATAGCCAATGCTAAATACATGGAGAAGTAGATAAAGGTTTAAGAAGACTGAAAGTGAAGGAAAGGACCAGGTTATGAAGGGCTTTAAAGACAAACAGAGGATTTTATATTTGATTTGGGTGGTGATAGAGAGTCACTGAAGTTTATTGAATAGGAGTGTGCCATGGTCAGAGAGGAACTTTAGGAATATCACTTTGGAAGCTTAGTAGAGGATCACTGTGCATAAGAGATACCATATTGAAGTCCTGTCATTATAATTACAACATCAATAATATATTTTTAAAATTTTCACAGGTTTGACAACAATCCATTGCTGGAATGGTTCTCAATGCCTTTCTAGCTTTTTAGGTACTGATGATCAAAAAGTATTTATTCAGTATGTGGTATGTGCAAAACATTGAGCTAAATATGGGGATACTAAAAAAGTAATAAATAAAAACAGTCTCTGCCCTCAAGGAACTTACATGCTAATGGTGAGGAGTCAACAAATACAAATTGCAATTATGGAAAATGGAAATGGCAAGCGACTCCACTACCTTTGCCAAGGATACATCCAAATGAGGTCACAGAGAGTTGAACATGACTTAAATCACTCAACAACAATTCAATTATATCCAGAACAGGTGACAGGTAGCCTTAGATGACAAGGCATCAGTAGATAAACAGCGGGTGGGTCAAGAAAGACCTGATGTCATGGTCCTCTTTGAAAATGAAGGACCCTTCTAGAATGAGGGCCCAGTTGATATTAGTTAGCATAAATTTTTCCCAGATACAGCTGGAATGGCATGGGGAGAGATTCAACGTAGGGAGACCAACTAGAGGATTATTGTAATAGTCTCGGCATGAGGTGATAATGGCCTACACCAGAGGGATGACTGTGTGAGATGAGAGAAAGGGGCATATAAGATAGATGTTGTGAAGGTAGAATCAACAGGACTTGGGAACAAGTGTGATTTGTGTAAATGAGGAACCAAGGTTGGTGCCTAAGTCAATAGCCTAGGTGACGGTAAGGATAGTGGTACCCTCACCAGTAAAAGGGAAGTTAAGAGCAAGAGAGGATTTGGGGGGGAAGGGTAATGAGCTCAACTTCAGACATTTTGGATTTAAGATGTCAGTGGGACATCCTGTTCAAGATATCCACTAAGCAGTTGGTGCTGCAATACTGGGAGTAAGGAAAGAAGTTAGGGTTGGATAAAATGATCATGAGAATCTCTGACATAGAGATGATCATTGAACCCACGGGAGCTGATAAGATCACCATGACCCTGGGGAACTTGAAGACTGGGGTGCCATTGACAACAATAGCAAGACTGGAGATGCTGAATTCCTTTTTGTAAATGTTGAGTTTGATGTGCTACAGAACATCCAGTTTGAAATGTCAAATGCGAAATGATTGATGCAGAATTGGAGGTCAAGAGAAACTTGTTCTGGGTACACAGATCTGTGAATGAACTTCATAGAGTTGATAAGCAAACCTACATAAGCTAATGAGATCACAAATGGGAAAGGACAGAAGTAAAATAGAAAGCTCAGGATACGGCACCTACAGTTAGTGAGCATGACATGGACGAAAATTCAGAAGAGGAATCTGAGAAGAAGCCGTCTGAGGAAAAAAAAAAAGCAATTTCTTGAAAATGTAGTGTAGAGTGTCAGATGCTTCAGAGGGAAAAAAAGAATGAGGTCTGAGAAAAGGCCATTTGATTTGACAAATTCAGTTATCAGTAATATTGCAGAGAGAAATTTCAATTGAAACATGAAGTCAGAAGCCATATTTCAAAAAGGTTATTAAAAATTATGCAAGGAAAAGACATGGAGGCATTGAACCTTGAGTTTTTGGCTTTTTTGGAGGGGGGGAAGGCAAAGTAAATGGCATTAAGTGACTTGCCCAAGGTCACACAGCTAGTAAGTATCATGTGTCTGAGGCCAGATTTGAATTCAGGTCCTCCTGACTCCAGGGTTGGTGCTCTATTCACTGTGCCACCTAGCTGCCCCCTAGATGAGTTTTTCAAGGAACTTAACTGAGCAGGAGAGAAGAGAGATGATATGCTTGCTGGCAGGCATACATAGTAAGATCCAGTGAGTGTTTTTGAAGGATGAAGGACATTTGGTTGTGTTTCTAGGCAGCAGGGAAGAAAGCATATAGGGAGACATTAAAGATTAGAGTAGGGATGATGAAGGGGTAATGTACTGAAGAAGACAAGATGTGGTGGCATCAAGAATTAATGTAAAGGAGTTGGCTTTGACCAGAAGAAGCACTGTTTCATTATTAGAGATTAGAGTGAAGGAGGAGCTAGGGAAGGATGATATCAGAGGAATGTGAGATGAAGAGGTAGGTAGAAGAGGTAGCTAGCTCTCAGTGAATAGCCTCTTTGGGGGGGGGGGGCAGTGAACTATGAGATGAGGTCCTCAGCTGAGAAGATGAGGTGGGGAAGTGTGGTGTTAGAAGTTTGAGAAGAGATGTAAAGGTTAGAACAATCACTATGGTGAATCAGTTATGAAAAAAGTAGTAGTGCTGTCCTTCTAGAATGAGGGCCCAGTTGATATTAGCATAAATTTTTCCTAGATACAGCTGGCTTCACAATTCCCTCTAGTTCCATTCAGTAGCCCTTGGATAAAAGCAAAGAAGACAGATGGTATGAGGACTCCATCAATGGGATTTTGACAGTCACAATAGGCAATAAGACAAGGGAATAAGATATTTAAAAGTAGATGATGGTGTAGACTTGAAATGGTTCATCAAGAGGTTTCACATGGGAAATGAAATGGTTTATCTAGTGATGGCCTGGGAAAATACTTGAGGATAGAGGAATTGGAGGTCAGAGTGAGGATAAAGAGTTGTTTTAGAAGGAGTTAGGAAGAAATGAAAAGAGGAGAGATGATAATCAGATAAAGGAAATTATGAATTCTTGGACTTGTGGAACACTTGTGGGCAAGAAGAAGGTGCATATGATAAAATCACAGGGTGTAGCTCAGGGAGAGTGGAAGTGAAAATCACAGGAGCTATATAGATTGAAGAAAAAGGAAGTGAAAGTATTTGAAGGAATATCAATATGTATACCAGAGCTAGAGCTCTTCTGGTATAAGTTTTGAAAACCCACAACTTAGGCTTCTAGAAGGCCAGGAAGGGCCTTCCACACAAGGTCATAAATGAGACAAGAGGTGGGAACTTATGGAGAAGACTGACTATGGCATAAAGCAGAGTTGTCAAATACAGTGCTGATGGCCATGTAGCTAACACTCCCAAGTGCATCCTGAACCAGATTAAAATATAGTTGGGAAATATTTTTTAAAATAAATAAAAATATAACAGAACATAGAAAAGATAGAACATAGTAAAGATGTAGTTTTCTAAGTTAATATGTAGCCTACAGGGATTTTTCATATAGGGTTTGGTGTTTCTGAGTTTGACACCACTTATATGTAGGACAGAATATTGCAGTGTTTGGGAAGAGGACTGAATTGTTCCCTAACATTTCTAGCTGTTTTATTTTAAATCATAAATGAATGAATGAGTAAATGAATAAATGAATGAATTAAAAATGATTTACTAAGCACTTATTTTTTGCAAAGTGCTGTGCTAGGTTCTGGAGATACAAATAGAAAGTTGGAGACAAGCCACTTGGTTTCAAGGAACAGATTCTAATGAGGAAGGCTAGTCACTTGATCTCTGTAGGTCACCATTTTCTTATTTATGGAATGAAAGGGTCAGAGGACTTAATTTCTTCTCTCTTAGCCATCACTCACTAAAACATCTGTGCGTTTATGCATGTATGCAAATGTACATGTACATATATATGTGCATATGTACATGTGTGTATGTATGTTATATGTTTGTGTATATGTACATATACACATACATATACAACACACATATATACATATGTATGACCAAAACAAGAGGAAATGACAGGGATTATCTCAACCAAGCAAGTATATCATTATGTAATATGAAGTGAGCTACAATGGGTTGTGTTAACTAAATAGAAGAGTGAATGGCTCACTGGAGAAATGCTTTGTCTTGCACTGATAGTTTCCCACTTCAACTAGAGATGCTCTGAGTTCTTGTTACAGGCACACTGGATTGTATAAAGCACTTTAAAAAGCCTACAGAGAGGCTCTACAGTGTTTCCCTATCCAGTTTTACTGTCATGGTTTTTTCCTCTCCCTCTTCCTTTCTAAAATTCTCATAATTATTTTGATAAATAATTTACCAAAATTCTTCTTCATAGTACTAATATGTATTATTATACTTCAGAGTATGAATCAACCAATCAAAAATATTTTAAATAATATTTAATTTTACCCCAATTATACATAAAAACAAATTTTATCATTCTTTTAAAAAGTTTTGAGTCCTAAATTGTATTCCTCTTTCCTTTTCCTCCCCCCCTCCCTGAGAGAGTAAGCAATCTAATGTAGGCTACATGTGTACAATCATGTAAAACATTTTTGTCTTGGTGATTTTGTGCAAGAAAATGAAAGAAAAAAAAGAAAGAAAGAGAGAGAGAGAGAGAGAGAGAGAGAGAGAGAGAGAGAGAGAGAGAGAGAGAGAGAGAGAGAAGGGAGGAAGGAAGGGAGAAAGAGAAAGAAAGAAAGAAAGAAAGAAAGAAAGAAAGAAAGAAAGAAAGAAAGAAGAGAGAGAGAGAGAGAGAGAGAGAGAGAAGGAAGGGAAAAAGTATGCTTCAGTCTGCATTCGGAAATAATCAATTATTTCTCTGGAGGTGGATAACATTTTTTTGTCATGAGTCTTTTGGGATTGTCTTGGGTCATTGTATTACTGAGAATAGCTCTGTTATTAACAATTCTACATAATACAATATTGCTCTTATTGTGTACAATGTTCTCCTGGTTCTGCTCACTTCACTTTTTATCGATTCCTGTGTGTCTTTCCTGGTTTTTCTGAAATCATTTTGCTTGTCATTTCTTATAGCATAAAAATATTCCACTACAATGATATAAGACAACTTGTTCATCCATTCCCAAATTGATGAGAATCCTCTTGCTTTCCAAATCTTAGCTACCACAAAAAGAGTTGCTATAAATATTTTTGCACAAATAAGTCCTTTCTCTTTTTTTCTTATCTTATTGAAATAGCTCAAAGACCTTGGAACTGGATGGGACTTTAAAATTATTTGAATCAGGGATTCTTAAACATTTTTATGTTGTGGACCTTTTCAGCAATCTGGTAAAGCCTAAAAAACATTGAGGAGAATGTTTTTAAATAATTAAGATAAGATAAACAGGATTATAAAAGAAACCAATCTTATTGAAATACAATTATAATTGTTTTATGTTCATAGATTTCATGTTAAGAACATTGATCTAGTCTATTCCCAACATTCTATAGATCACATCAAGAGAAATGACTATACCAAGTTCACACAGACAAGAGCTACGGTTCAAACTCATTCTTCAGAGTTCAAATCTAGTATTCTTCCATGCTATATGCCACACTGCTTTATCAGGAACATTTTGTTTTGGTATCATCAACTACGGTATAGGAAATGAAATCTTGCTTTCTGACAACTTTCATATGCCAACAATTTCCCATATCCACCTTTCCTTCAAAAGTTATAATGGTTTCTTAGACTGCAAGTTTGTTGAAGACAAGGACTATGTCTTTCTTATTCAAGAAATTTACCGATACCACAAACATTCAATAAGTACTGACTCTGCAGAAGGCACTATCCTAGGCACTGGGGATAGAAAGGAAACATGAAAAATATTTTGAAGAGGTTACATCTTTTAACATCGAAAAGAGTAAATGCTTAATAAATTGGTGTTGTATTAAATTCAACTGAATCAAATCACTGGAAGAAGAGATGAAATAATGACATGTGACCTCAAGGACTTCAGTTTCCTTCACAGAACTTCAAAGTCCCTAGGAATCCCTCTCAAATTTGTTCCAATTGTGTCATTTTTTCTTGCATGACTTAGTAAAACTGGATAGCTATCCATGGTCCTAATTAGCCTTGGTAAGGTCTCCAATGTGTCTTGAATATTAACTCTAGAAAGGTAGCACATCCCACAATTATTGTGTCAAGTTCAAATAATTTCCTTTGTACCATGAGTAGGATACCACCAAGCCCCACCAAGCATCTCTTCTTCCTGGGGAGGTGACCCCCCCACACACACATACACTATGTTTTAATGGATGAAAATATTCTTTGATGTTCTGTGGAACAGGTTGGGGATACCCATTTTTTTGCATTGCCCAAGGTAATGTTTACATGTCATAAAATAATCAATCAATTCACTGTAACCCTTGGTAAGTTGGGTGTTGGTAAGGGGAGGAAATCAGTCAAAACAATTATTTGGCATCATGTAGACTGACAACAAAAACTTTATCTGAACCCTTCATATTTTCCAACTATTCATGCCAGTTCAGTGCCCTTATAGACAGAGTTTCCCTTATTGAGTCCACATGACTGGGGATAAGAGCATTCAGCAATGAAAAGCAGATGGATGTGAGATGCGGAAAACCACAATTCCTTCTTGAGGAAGAAAAAAAAAACTTTGGTTCCAGGCTGCCAAAAAAAGTATTCATTCTGTTTCTTATCTTATATCCAGAGAAAGTATTCAGTCAGGAGAAACTCTAATGAGCCCTTCAGAATCCTCGTTCAAAGATATTAAGTCTACCAGGGATCCACTAGGAAGATGTCTGAAGTATGAATTACATACTGATTAGAAGCCAAAACTGGGTTCTTCTCCATTGCTTAAGGTCTCCAATTGAATTCAGAAAATGTTGTTTAATCCCGCACACACACACACACACACACACACACACACATCAACACCCGAGACTTTTAAACAAAACCCATTATTTTTTTACCTCTCTAAACCTCCCACAGAAAGGAAAAAGTGATATTTTTGTTCTTTTACTGAGAAGAATGCTTCAGATTCACAGCATTCAAACTTTGTGGTGAATGAGAAATGGTGCATTAATAAGCCTTGACCCTTTGCAAATAGCACATCATTAGATGGTTTAAATAATGCAGTTGCTGACTCCCCAGGTCTAAAACGTGTTTAATAGACAATGCGGTTAAAACTGAATGGTAATTGAGTGATTAGTAATTAGGAGGGCAAACAGTTTTTGAGCATTTTACAAAGACAAAGAGTACAAAATTGTGGTTTGTTAACCTCTGCAATGCTTCTTCCTTCTACAGAATTGTTGAGAATTGTGAGCTTTAATTAGCTCACAAAAATTCAAGGAAATCCATACATGTATATACTCTGTGGTTCTTATGCATTTGGTAAGAAAGCAGCAAGAGCCAGAATGCTTGTTAAACCAGATGAGCCCAGCCCAAGTGAAGACTAGATTTTCTTAGGTGATATAATGAATAGAATGAATATGTGTGTATTTATATATGGTAAGGCTTAAACACTGCTTTGCCAAATTCCTATATAAATGTTATGCACATGCATATGTATGCATATATATATATAATTATTCATGTATATACATTCATATACATGTGTATATAAATAGATATATATGCATGTATAGGTTTTTTTTTTCTCATTTTGCAGACTGCTTAAAGAATTCATGCTCAAATGGATAGCCTCTTTACTCAGGAATTAGACTGTTGTTACTGCAACCATTTTCAAAATCTTCCTTTTTTTGAAATTTAATTTACTTTTTATTTCAGACAATCATCAACCAAACCAGATATTTTAACATGCAAAGATGAACAAGAAAAAGGCTTACTTAAAAAACCATGAACTTCTGCTATTTACAGTTTGTTTTTACATTAAATTTATCAGGTAGTAACAAAGCTCTTTTCTTTGTGTCCCCTTATGTACATTTTTATGTCTGTGACTTAAAAAAAAATCTGACATTCTTTTTAAATGGGATCTATCAGTAACCATTCACCTTCCCCCTCCCTAGAAGAAGTCTTCCTTTGGGAAAAAATTTGAAATAATAGAAGAAAAATAAAACAGCATCTAGGCCATGTTTGAGAATGTGCATCTCATTCTACAGCCTTTGCTCTGTTGGCTTCCTTTTGATCGTCACCATGCCATGAGTAGTGCTGATGTAGAATATTGGGAAGGATAAATACATACACATACATACTACAAATATTTACCTATATATGTGTGGTATAATGGAAAAAAAGATAGCATCAGTGCCTCAAGCAGCTCACAAGACTATAAATTGCAGCGTTTTGCCTATTTGTGCTGGTAGATTTTTCATCAATGCAACTGGGGTCGTTAAAGAAACTTAGCAATATCATAAAGGCAATCTATTCTCTTCTCCTGCTTCTATTTAATTCATTAATCATATGTATTATCCCTCCTTGATATGCAAACTGATGGACAAATTCTAGGGGTGGTCGATTCAACTTCATGTCATAATTCTTCATCCACTTGGTCTTGCCTCTGTGAATGATTGGGCCAAAATTCTTTAATAGTTACAGATCACTTGCACAAGGTTCTGCAGTGTTCTAGACTGTGAGGCAAGCAAAAGCACAATCTTTGTCATCTTCAGAAAGGACCATCTGGAGAACCTCACCATGTATAGGGAATCCCTCTTCATCTTGAATTTTATAAAGGATTTCCTGTCTCACACAAATTGTGATAGATCTATACATGGTGGGCATGAACAGGCTGAAATTTGTCACTAATGAGAAATTTTGAAGATGAGCAGGAATACGATATGTTATTAGGGAAATGTTATAGGAAGTACTATAGGAAAAGAAGAGGACTTAATGTCTAGGATGACCTAATGTTCCTAATGTCTAGAAACTAAAATCTGTGCTGTGCTATAGAATAAAATACAGTCTAAGTTTATTATCAAACAGTTACTTTCCTTAAGCAGCTGCACAAAAATGCACAGGGTAGAGGAAGACTGCAGATATCTAGAGTTTCTTTCAGGTATGAGAAGCCTGAGATAAACAGGCAGTTCTTTTCAGAGAAGGCACAGTACTCCAGGTGACCACACATTCAGAAGCCCACTCCTACACCATGGAGCATCCATCTAGGGGATACGTTCCTCAAGCTCTAACCAGTTGAATTATTTTTAATTCAGTTCTGGCCTACCAAAACCTACCCCCTTTCTCCCAACAACCTGGGTCACCAACTGCTACAAATGGCACCCCTAACTACCATGAAGTATATTAACCTCATCACTTTGGACTATTTCTCCATTGGCCTCTGGTTTCATCAAGGTAGATAGGTATTGATGTAGGGGGTCCCTTTCCCACCCTTCATTCTCAGAAACTTCACACAAACTTTTTCCTTAATCCATTCTTGAGTTAGAGAAAAATTATACTTTCAAACACAAGGTACTGTATTGAAAGCGGTATGTAGGTACATTAATGATGATAGAAAAGATAACAGTGACTAAAGAGTTACAAGGGATCTACTTTAGTTTCTGACCAGTAGGCCTGAATATGACACCCTTTTATATCATTACCATATTTCAGAGTCCCATTAGGCTGTCTATTCTTTGTTTTACCCTCCTAACTACCACAAGTTCTAAATCATTTCACCAGAGTTTACCATCCATATTGATACTTTCTGGGGTAAACGAGAACATGATCCTTTCTGACAAAATAAAACACCCAACATCTTAGCACTGGATTAAACAGTTGTTTAATTTAACTATCTATGAAAAGATATATAGGAAATATGTGTGCAAGTGGGCCTACCTGGAGCTAGAGGTTTCATCAGGCCTGAGAAGCCTCAGAGGTAAAGGACTTGTAACTTGCCTAGGATCCTTAGAGGGGCTTCTCTCTTCAAGATGGCTACTCACCAAGAGCACAGGTCTGTGTTCCATTTAATTTATTTTAAGGGAAAAAATCATGATCAGATCCTGCCATTAACTCAAGCTCTTATCCCAATTCTAGCCTATACACAGTTAGTCATGTGGTGAAGGCAAAAGATAACAGGTGAAAAGCTAGAACATTTCAGTAATGTTCCCCTGTTGTTAGGAGAAAGAGAAGAACACTTCTCACATGTCGCTTGGACCTCCTGTGGCAAACTTGTAGGAAAATATGGAAAAGAGTATGCTGGATGGAGTGTTATGAATGGTCTGTGATTTGTACTGTTGAAGGGAATATCTTAATTGATGAGACTACAGAGTCATTTGAGTATTTGTATGTTTGTGTATGTGTGTGTGTAGACATATGTGTAGGTGCCTACATAGCAATTTCCCCTTCCTCTCTCTTTCTCCTGCTTTCCTCCATTTTCTTATAACTATATCTTTCTCAATGTCTATATCCATACCTAGGAAGCAGATAGAGTAGAGTGCTGGGCCTGGAGTCAGGAAGACCTGAGTTCAAATTTGTCCTTGGACACTAATTAGCTGTATGACCCTGGGCAAGTCACTTAACCTTGATATCCTTAGTCCACTGGAGAAAGAAATGGCAAACCACTCAGGTACCTTTGCTAAGAAAACCCCATGGACAATATGGTCCACAAAATTATGAAGAGTCAGACATGACAGAATGACTGAAGAACAGCAAAATATCTATATCTATGTATATACCTATATTGATATAGATATATTGATCTCTACCTATACCCATATCTGTATCCATCTATCCATACCTATGGATATCTATATGTCTATTATGGATTCATTTCCATGTATAATCTGTGTGACTTGTCCCAGAGAATCTCAGAATTGAAGAGACATCACAGACCATCTAATTCAACCTGCACATAAATAGAAATCTCCTTTACATCATCCCATTGTTCGTCCTTCATTTTTCAAGAGGACCAATGACATCATGATTGATGTCTTGACTTGTATGTGAATTGAATGTAAGTGAGGCAGAGTTGAATAAAGTTGTCAAACTCACTCTCTCTTCCAGTGTCAAAAAATTCCAGTGGCAAGACAAAAATCAAGATGACTGGTGATGGCCCAGGATTCAGTGGATGTCCTTGGTGTCTTCAATGTCTGATGAAACTCTAAGCACTCCACAGCACCTGCTTCAGATGCCTTCATAGCTATTGGAACAAATTGTTCTTGTCCACCCATTCCATTTGGGGAAATCTTCATTCACATGCTTGGGGTAGACATCTCCCTAACTAACCAACAGATTTGAGCCTGTCAGTTACTCTCAAGTTGGTTTAGTCCATTTACCAAGATAGTTTTGCTGGTGTGTGGCCACTACAGGCTACAGCTGCTTGGAGCCACAGGAGACAGTAGAGTGACAGGTGGACAGTAAAAGTGGATGAGCAGCCCTGAAAAGGGCTCAGCAAGACCTCCTGAAGACCTCCCATGAGTGAGAACTCACCTCCTCCTGAAGCAATAGCTCATTGTACTTTGGGTTAGCCATATTTGTTAGAAAAGTTTCCCTTCCAGCAAGCTAAACATTCCCACTTCCTTAACCAACTTTCAAATAGCAGAAATCGCATGCCTTTCACATCTATAGTCCTGCTCTGAACAATCTTCAAATCATCACTGGACTTCCTTTTATGTGGTACTCAGAACCAGACACAATATTCCTGATTCAGATTCCAAACAGAATAGAGTGTGACTATCAATCACCTCTTACTCTAGATGGACCTCAGAGAATATTTGGTATGAACTAGACATGGCCAAAACCTTTCTACATCACCAACAAGTGATGATTAACCTTTGTTTGAAGACCTCTAGGGAGAAGGTAGCAGCTATCTCCAAAGAGTCTCGATTTCACATTTGGAAAGCTCTAAATGTTATATAACTCTCCAAGGTGATAAATTGCAGAACAGTTCATAATATGCTTTGAGAGTTTAACTTTCTTCAAGTCTTGTGGCCTCATTGTCCTTATATTTAATATCTTCAGTCCAAATTTAAAGGGTTAGACTGCATAGTCTTTTAGCTCCCTTCCACCCCTAAATCTATGGACCTATGGTCATCTCTGGAAGTTTGCTAACATTGATGAAAGTACAAACTACCTTCTATTTCCCCAAATACTACCCCTGCCAAAAAAAATAAAATCATTGGGACATTTTCCCCTTGCAATAAGCTTAAATTTACTTTTCTTGTAATTTCCACTCATTATTCCTAGTTCTGCCCTCTGAGGTCATGCAGCACATATGGAATCACTTTCTGCTTCCAATCCTTCTACATCAAAAGGAAGCTCTCATGTCCCCCTCTCAGTCTTTCCTTCACCAGGTTAAATACCCTGGAAGGTAGCCTCATAGGCAATCTTCAGTTCTCTGACATGCTATTGTTCCCTTCTAACTTTCCCCTGAAGATTGAGGTTGTTAGCTTACACCATTAACTTGTGGAGAACTGCTCTATTATATCGTCTTTTTTTCCATTTTACGTTAATAATCTGAGCTTTGAAAGTTTCAGCAGGCTACTGGGTAGTTTGGTGTCAATCGAGGTTAAGCTGAAACACGCCTTGAAAAGCAGCTCAATTGTAATGCCACTCCAATTGAAACTAATACCTCTGGTGGGTTCATCTTATGTAAAAGAGATGGAGTTCTCTAGGCAAGCTTCTCTTTTTCCTTCCTCTCCACCTTGTGCCTTAGGGAGCTGAATAGAGAAACTTTAAAGCTCAAATTGAAGGACTTTGTTCACATTCAATGTGGTGGGGGGAAATTGAGGATTTCTTAGCTGAGGGAACTTTCAAAGGATTAATAACTGAGTGTATTCTTTGGGTGATTTTTTTTCCAGTGGATGAGACATACAATGGAACCAACTAAAACCTCATCATTAACCAGGATGGTAATAATTTTGATATAAAAATAGAACTCCATAGGAATGCAGCATGAGCCAATAACAAGCAACAGTAATTTCTTTGTGATAAATTGACACTAAAACCAAATCCTGGCAATCTCTTATATTATTTAGGGGAGCAATGATCAAAGACAGAAAGAGCTAGCAGCCTTGTATATTCTCCACTGATGCAGAGATTTTGTCAGTAATAGGGAATGTGGTTACTACCTAGGAGAGCTAAAGAAAAGTTTTAAGCCCCACATTTATAAATCTCAGGTACAAGTTGGGGCTTAAGTATCAAAAAAAAGCAGTAACACAATTCTTCGGTAACCGACAAACTCTCAAGGTTGTTTTAAACTAACCTTATAAGTAGAGGCTCCCAGATCCTTTCTGGACAAGTAAGAATTTAAGTTAGGAAAGGGAAAAAAAAGAATAGAGATTTCATTTCTCTGGATGGAATAATAAGGAAATATAGAGGGCTGGATGGAGCTGGCTCATTGCAGAGGGGAAATCTAGTTTCTGACTCCTCATTCATTTTATAAGCTGCTGTCAAATTAAATTTACTTAAAACATTACTTTCAACCTGGCATTTTTCATTCAAATGTTCAGTGACTCCCCATTGTCAATAAGATGAAGCTCAGTTTCCTTGGCTTGGCATTTTAGGCCTTCCACAATCTAACCAGTTCTAGACAGTTCCCATGTGTATTAAAGTGTTCATATCAACATTGTGTGTGTGTGTGTGTGTGTGTGTGTTAGCAAAAAAAAACAAACTAGAAACAAAGTGTTTGCCCACCTATGGGATCATGGCTGAACAAATTGTGGTGTATGGATATAAATGAATATGATTATGCCATAAGATATTACAAAAATGTGAAATTCAGAGAAACGTGTAGACACTTATGTGAACTGATGCATACATAGAAACATGCATATACGGAAACAGAAAAAAATACAATCAATGATTATAACAACAAGTTAAAAGAAGAATAAAATGACAGGGAAATGTAGCTATAATTACTAAGTTTGGCTAATTGTGGAGAAGATATGAGGAAATATGCCACCTTAGTTTTATTGAAGAAGATGTTATATGTACGTGATCTTGTGTTGGTTGGTTTTGCTTGACTGTTTTTCTTTGTTATATAAGCTGACTGGGTTTAAGCATTTAAGGGCATTTTTTTCTAAGTACATCGCATTCTAACATTCAGATTAATCTAGAGTATCTGAAGGAGATCCAGATCAGTCAGTTCCCTGTTATAGCTCCCTGTGCTGGAACTCGATTAATAATGTCCAGAAGGATTCAGGGGAGGTTATTACCAATTCTAGACCCACAGGATCCACCATCTGCTCCAAGGAATTAATACATTTTCTCAGAAAGATGCCATACTATTATCACCAAATACCTTAATTTTCCAAAAGTGAGAGTCTGTTGAGAATATGGTTATGCAGAATGGGATATAAAACAGGCCTGAGCGGATGTAGAAGGCCAGAGTCTACCAATAACAGAGAGGAGGGAGAAGAAGAGATTAATGAAGAGAGTTACTTAATACCCTTCAGCTAGGAATATGCTGGAGCTAGCCTGTGAGTTCCTATTGTTAAACTTTCACTATGAGCATTTGCATCTGGGAAACTGGGAAACACTACAAATCAGGGCTTGATTTATTGTTTTGTTGACTGTCTAGACTTAAGAAAGGGATGAAGAAAATGTTATTAATAAAGATTAAATTTAAAAGTCTGATATGGTAAATTTTTTTGAGAGTTAGTTGTTAAATATTTGCCAGAACTCCCCTCTATTTAGGCCTTAGTTGTCCAAGAGGAATGAAGCCCATTTTCAGTCCATCAGCAAGCCACTCAAGAGCATGTGAGCTATTTTTTTCTCTTGCCTATGTTCTTGATCAGTCAGTTTAAACTCTGTTGCTTCTTCTGAGAATACCCCATTACCTGCTTTATGTTGAGAATTTTCTTCCTGGCAACAAGTAGATGTTACAGGGCTATAGGCAGAATATAGCCTCCTGGGAAAGCAGAGGAAAGGGACAGAACAAAGAAAAGAATGACAGGATGCTCTAGCCAGCATACTGCACCCATCCCCTTTCAATCTTATCCCCTTTGCTTCCTTGGGTGGATGAGGCTGCCTGCGACTTTTCTTTTTCCTATTAAGAGTAACAAAATGTAAACAGCCAGGGTAGCATGGGTCTTTTCCTTTTCAAAAAAATCTGTGTTGGAGCAATGGGGCTAGGGACTGGGAGCTTGAGAGAGCAGCAGCAGCATCTGGGGGTGGGGTTGAAGAGGGCAGCAGTAGTAGAATATCTCTTTGTGGCTATTTTCTCTGCCTGGCAGGCTCCCCAGCGTCCCTTCTCTGTTGCCTTTAAACAACACTGGCCATTGTTTTCCAAAATATACTGGCTTTTATTATCATCATTACTGTCTGATTTCCTCTTAGTGACCCCAGCGAGCAAATTTTCACATATTGACAGTCACTGAATGACAGTGCTTTAGAAACTTCACGAAGCAAGAGTTTGCTGAGGTCACCTGGTTTTTGAGGCTGCGTGGGCAGGGCCCCTACAGTTACAGAAAAATGGACTGAAATTACCTTCATGTTCCATTCACCATTCAAGCAGATGCATTTTCCCATTACATTCTGTTCCACAATGAGAACAGTCAGAGGAGTTCATATACATTATCCTGCAGTAGGCAGAGACTCTGAGTGCCCCTCTCCACCCAATGAGAAAAAAAAGAAGTTTGGGTTTGCACACTTCAGGATGCTGTGAGAACTGACATCTTTCATTAAAGGCCAAGGGGTTCTATTCCACCCCCAAAAGTTTCCTGTCAGGTGTTAAGTTTACTTCCTAAAACTTGTCTGGGAAAATTAATGAGGTAAGTTATTACCCACCATGTCAGGTAGTTTTTCCATCGCTAGCTGTAAAAGCGGGTAGCAATCTCACTCTACCTTGAAGGCATCATTCATTATAAATTACCTGCTTTCAATCATGAGTGGAACACAGTGAAGGGAAAAGCACCAGAGAAGTTCTTCCCTGAGCTTTTTCAGAAGGCAAGAACAGGAGGATTAAGCCTACGTGTTATTTTCAAACTTCCTCAGATGAGCTGTTTCGACTTCAAATAACATGCTGGTAGCTGGATCCTTAGGAGTTATCTGAAGCCAGACTCAATCCAGTTTCTTGACATTATTTCTTGATAAGAGCCATCACCTATGAAAGGGGGAGTCCTCTCCTTAGGATGGTAATTTGAAGACCTGTATCACTCTGAGAGTGATCTCGTGACTTTCTAGATTGGTACTAGATTTTGAAGACCCTTGAATGCCCACCTAAGGAGCTTGTATTCCATTCTATAAATAATGCAGTCATTTATTTATTTGTTTGTTTGTTTATTCATTCGTTTGTTTTTCCTATGAATGACATGACAAAGTATTCCCATACAGCGTTTGAAAGTTTATCAAGCATTTTTCGCAAAACAGCTCCATGAGACAGGAAGAGAAATTATGGTTATTCTCATGCTCTGGAGATAAGAGTGGGGTTGATTGAGTTACTCCATCAAATCACCCCACTCTACTTAAAATAAGTGATAAGATGCTCTGGTACCCTAAGCAAATGAGAAGGATCAATCAATCATAGGTGTTAGACTGATTCTGAAAAGTATTTGGAGATAGACTGACAGTTATACAGGAAGGAAAGTTCTGATTGATTAAGAAAACTTTTTCATGCCCTAGGAGTCATCTGTAAGTTAACAAGCAGGTTGAGAAGGGAGTTATTGGAAAGTATGGAGCACTTATAGTGTTTTGGTAAATTTGCTGAGAAGTATTTGAGGGGGGGTGGTGTGGAGGAGGGTATAGAAGAGGCCTTGGTTTTTGACCTGGGCCTAGGTCTCCTTCCTTTTCTTCCTTTGACTGAAAGAGGAACTTGCAAACTGAGATTGACTTCTTATCTTCCTAATTGTGTACTAAGAGCGTTTCTGGATCAGCTGACAACAAAGGGAGCCAAGGACAGACTGGGGCATAGATTCATGACTCCACAAAGAAACTACACCACACACAAGAACTTTTGGAACATGCCACAAGTGAAAGAAAAGTACTTCCAACAACCAGCAAGTATGCTCCCTCTGTGTCAGAGGCACTCTCTGAGCTTAAACCCATTTCCCCCAGATTTTGTATGTGCTTGTGGAACAGCGTGTCGCACATTTTGGAATGGATATGTTGTATTTTTTACCAATTGTTTTCATTATTTTACCTCAATAAACATCCCTTTTTCAATTACTTATATTTGCTGACAAAAAAATAATTCCAGCGGACATTCTGCAGGGGAAGGCCATCAGAAGAGGCTTAAGCCAATCACATTTGAGAATCACCCTCAACTCCTCAGAAATGCCCCTAGAACTCTGACGGGGGAGATTTAGTTAACTTGGGGGACCTGACTCATTGTGAATGAGAATTGTGACAATTACCCTTCTCTGAGCCTTAGTTTTCTTATGTGTATAATCCAGATAAGTTCTGGGATAACCGCCACAATGATATCACTAGGAAATGTTGAAGGTGAGGATCAAATTGGGGGTCTTTACACTCCCATGTTCAGTGCTCTTTCCATTAGGCCAAGCTACTGGTCTATTCAGGACAAATTGACAAGGAAAATTTGCAATTATCTAATTTAGGCTCAGTGAACAGCCCCAGTTAGTTCAGCTTAAGGGAGGGCACCTAGCAATACATTTTTTTTATTCTGGGTTCTGTGTAAGATTAAACAGAACTACTTAGAATGGTCTTAAACAGACTTATAATTCATTTTCTTTGTTGGACATGAGAATCTTCATTTCTCCCCTAATTTTGCTCATGTGACAACATTAGAATTCCATTGCAAATCTCTAAATAGCTTTTTGATCAAGTCCAAATTGATCATGTTTTATTGTCTAGCCTGATCAATTAAACTAGATTACTGTCAGGTATTTACTTCATTTTGTGCTTTTTGGGCCAGAGATAAAACTTCTTCTCATTTTGAGTAGGAAAGACCAGACATTTCTACATGATCTCCATGCTCTAAATGTAGTAGGCAGTCCAGAGAGGCACAGCTGAGTGCATTCAATTCATTGGCTTGCAAAGAAACAGAATTTCTTAACCTTAGACTTGGTTGATTTTTTGTAAGATGTGAATAGGTTAGCACACCCAAAGTTAGGGAGAAGTGATGATCCCTTCAACTAGCTAGGAAAATTTACTATGAGACTAATTTGATTCAAATTGCTTGTTAACATTTTCTCCTCCATACAAATGTCTCTCTCTCTGATGTTCTCATCAAGAGAATATGTGCCAATATCTGAATAAGCACAATGATGGTATCTTAACTAAACATCATTTACTTTTATCAGATCTTCCCAGGTCACAGAAATTAGGACATACTGATTGCTACTTGATCTGCAAGAACTTATCTTCCATCAAAACATGGCTTAGGCAACATATCCTCTGTGAAACCTCCCTTGATTCCATACCCCCACAGTCACCTCCCCCCCAATAGCTAGTATTGCTCTGTCTCCATTTTAAATTACCTGGGGTTTACTTTTCTGTTGTACTCACATAGAGATCCTTCCACAATATTTTGGGAATATTAGGACCTAAAAATATTAGTTGAATGAAAAGCTGTTTAATAGTATGGTGTTGGAGAATAAGATTTGGATTTTGGAACAATGTCATAAAATGTATGAATTACGGTGCTTGGATAAAGGTAGAGTGCAACTAAATAAAACTAGTTAAAAAATAAATTAGTTTATCTAGAGACAGCTAGGTGGTACAATGGATAAAGCACTGGACCTGAAGTCAGGAACACTTGAGTTGAAATCTAGTCTTAGACGCTTGTTAGATTTGTGACTTTGGCTGATCTTCTGTCAATCACACTTTCCTCAACAATAAAATAATGGCATCTACCTTGTAGGGATGTTGTGAAAATAAAATGATATAATGTTTGTAAAGAGTTTAACACAGCGCATGTCTAATGTAGGAAAAGTAGTCAAAGAGGGGACCGGTAATTCATAGAAAAATAATATCTAAGAAGAAAGCACATAAGAATATCCAGGACCTTAAATGACTGCAGACAGATGTGCAATGTCCTGGTAATTAAAGGAGTAAAGCAAAGATTCTAAGATAAAGGAGGCAGATTTCATAGGTGTTTGGAAATCATGACTGCAACATGGGTTTGGAATATGCAATTCTATTCCATCACTCCTTTTATATACCTTACTCAAAAGCAATGTAATGGATAAAAGGAATGATAGAGCATTATTGCATATTAAGAGGTATACTTATGTGAGGAAATCCAGGAACCTGATGGAAGCAACATTGTAGAGATCATTGAGTTAAGATCATTGACTAGAGAAACAGAAGTGATATTTTCACGGGAGTATACTAGAGACCACCTGGACAGAAGTTGAATCAGATAAGGAGGTCAAGAAGCACATCACATATCTAAAGTAGAAGGACATTGTTTAACAGGGTCTTGAACTATCTGGAGATTTCTTGAAATACCTTCCCTTCTAAAAGTAGGTAATAAATGTATGACTTGTCTTAAGAATAAGAATAATAAAAAATATTATTCTTCTAAAGATAGAGGAAGAAAGGAGATGGGACCACTATTTTGTTTCCAATTCTGATCAACAAGGAAAAGCCCTCTGGGCATGTTCTGATACTGAAGCTAAATTTGAGAAGAGCCAATTTGAAATGGTTCAGAAAAAAGAAAAAAAAGATTAGTATTTTGCAGAAATGTTCAGCTTGAGAAGAACGGGAACCTCTCAAGAATGAAATTCTAAAGACACATTCAAATTATTATGACGAGGAAGAAAAAGAATGATACTGCTGAACTGGGAATTCATCAACCAATTCAATTTTTAATAGGCATGTATAGAAGACAAAAACAAGGACAAGTAACTGAGGATGAATACAAAACAAAAAGGAGAGTAGACCTATAAGAAGAGTGTCAGGAGCGCCAAAGCCCAGAATAAGCTGAAGTTGGGAATGATGGCTAAGGACCACTAAAAGATAAATTTAGATGTTTCAGGAAAAAAGAAGGATCAAATTAGGGATAGAACAGCTCCCAAGTGTAGGGGCAATGGTGATAATGGATAGTGGTAAGAATGTTGAGCTTCTCAGTTCTTAGTTTGCTTCAGTTTCTTTGACAAGAAGATTTTTTTTTTGACTACAGAGAAAAAAATGAAAAAAATCTCAAAGGGAATGGAAATGAACAATAAATGAAGAGCGGATGAAACAACATATATCTGTCCTAAATGAGTCCAGTGGCTCATTTAGTAGTGGCTACATTCAAGGGGTATTAAAAGAAATAATAGGTGTGATCTTTGAATAATACTAAAGAACAAGAGAAGATGACATGATTACAAAATGGCACATGCTCCATTTTCTTTTCTGCAAAGCAATTGGGGTTAAGTGACTTGCCCAGGACCAAACAGCTAATAAGTGTCAAGTGTCTAAGGATGGATTTGAATTCAGGTCCTCCTGACTCCTGGGACCATGCTCTATCCACTGCACAATCTATGTGCCCCATGCTCCATTTTCAATAAATGAAAGAGAGACTGCATATTGTAATTAAACTTGTATTCCTGAAATTCTAGAACATATTACTAAAAAGATGGTTTGTGCGCACTTAGAAGGGGATGAAACAATCACTAAAGCCAGAAAGAATTTGTCAAGAAAAGGTCATAACTAACCACATTGTCATTTTTAATAAGGGAACTTAGCTTGTACATGGGGAAAATGCTAGTTTAGATAGGTTTTAGCAAAGAATTTGAAAAATTCTTTCCAACTACCTTTGTGTAGTAAATGGAAACATATCAGTAAGATAAGTAGTACAGTAAGGTAGATTTGGAAATGAATCCCACCTACTGCAATGGAACGACTGGATCCAAAGATTTGTCACTAATGGGTCACTGTCAACTTATAGAGGGTCCCAGGATCTATTTTTCTATTCAATATTTTAATCATTCACTTTAATAAAGACATAGAAACAGCATTTGTCAAATTTGTAGAACTTAGTAAATAGATCTGAAATATAGATGACAGAGTCAGGGTCCAAAATGTATGTTGATATGCGAGGATTGAGCTAAATAAAATGAGAACAATTTTAATAATGACAAACATGAAGTCCTACACTTAAGTTGAAAAGCTCAACTTAAAAATATAGAATTGGGGAGAGATGTGGCTGGACACAGTTCTAGAAAAAGTTATGATGATTTTATTAGACTAGTATGAATCAATGTAACTCAATGTGAAAAAGTAGAAGTGAAATCTCCAAAGTAAAGGTGATTCTAGGTCACATTAAAAGAGCCACAGTGTCTAGAATGAGGGAAACAAGAATTCTGCTGTATTATTGCTTGTCCTGGTAAGCTCCTATATGGAGTACTGTGTTTAGCTATGAGTGTTACATTTTAGGAAAGTCATAGATGAATTGGAGAGTGTGTGGTGCAGGTCCTAGATTTTTGTGTCATAGATCACTTTTTGGTGGTTTGATGAATACTGGGGGCCCATTCTCAGAATACTATTTTTAAATGTAATAAATCAACTTACAAAGGAAACCAATCACATAGAAATAGGTTTATATATGTATGTCTACATATGTGCATATGTATGTTTCTACTTGTACATATACATACCTACTCCTAAACATTTACACATGTAAGCACATATATGTGTGTATATGTGTATACATACACATATACACACATATATTAGGTACATATATAGCAGGTATACATATATAGTAGGTGCATATACACGTATATATACACATATATACGTGTATATATGTATGTGTATATATATACACGAGTTATAGAAAGACAAGATGGTGAATGAATTAGAGAATATACTATAGGAGGTTTTGTTTTCTTTTGTTTTTGTTCTTTCTTTAAAAAAGATTAATTAATTTATTTTTAGTTTACAACATTCATTTCCACAAGATTTTGAGTTACAAATTTCTCCCCAACAATCCCCTCACTCCCACCCCAAGGTGGCATGCACTCTGATTACCCCTTTCCTCAGTCTGCCCTCCCTTCTATCACCAGCCCCCATCCCCTTCCCTCTTACTATCTTGTAGGGCAAGATAGATTTCTATACTCCATTGCCTATATATTTTATTTCCCAGTTGCATGTAAAAACAATTTTTAACATTCACTTTTAAAACTTTAAGTTCCAAATTCTCTCTCTTCTTCCCTCCCCACACACTGTCATTGAGAAGGCAAGCAATTCAATATAGGTTATATATGTGTCGTTATACAAAACAATTCAATAACAGTCATGTTGTGAAAGACCTACTATATTTCCCAGGATCCTATCCCACACCTCATTTATTCTATTTTCTCCCTTGACCTTGTGCCTTTACAAAAGCATTTGCTTCTGACTACCCCCTCCCTCAATCTGCTTTCCTTTCTATCATCCCCCCTCTTATCTATTTCCCCCCTACTTTCCTGTAGGTTAAGATACTCAATTGAGTGTGTATGTTATCCCATCCTTAAGTCAAATCTCATGAGAGTAAGGTTCACTCATTCCCTTTCACCTCCCCCCAACCCCTTGCATTACAAAAGTTTTTTCTTGCCTCTTTAATGTGAGATAATTTACACCATTCTATCTCCTGCTTTTTCCTTCTCCTAATATATTCTTTTCTCATCCCTTAATTTCATTTTTTAGATATCATCCCTTCATATTCAACTCACCCCAAGGCCTCTGTCTATATATATATATATATATATATATATATATATATATATACACACATATATATAAATATATATATATATAATATAGAAAGGTCTCATGAGTCACAAATATGACATTTCCATGTAGGAATATAAACAGCTCAACTTTAATAAGTCCCTTATGATTTGTCTTTCCTGTTTACCTTTTCATGATTCTCTTAATTCTTGTATTTGAAAGTCAAATATTCTGTTCACCACAGGTCTTTTCATCAAGAATGCTCGAAAGTACTCTATTTCATTGAATAAGCATTTTTTCTCCTGGAGTATTATACTCAGTTTTGCTGAGCAGGTGATTCTTGGTTTTAATCCTAGCTCCTTTGACTTCTGGAATATCATATTCCAAGCCCTTCAATCCCTTCATGTAGAAGCTGCTAGATCTTGTGTTATCCTGATTGTGTTTCCACAATACTTGAATTATGTCTTTCTAGCTGCTTGCAATATTTTCTCCTTGACCTGGGAACTCGGGAATTTGGCTACAATATTCCTAGGAGTTTTCCTTTTGGGATCTTTTTTCAAGAAGCAATGGGGGGATTCTTTCCATTTATATTTTATCCTTTGGTTCTAGAATATCAGGGCAATTTTCCTTGATAATTTCTTGAAAGATGATTTTTAGGCTCTTTTTTATTGTGGCTTTCAGGTAGCCCAATAATTTTTAAATTATCTCTCCTAGGTCTATTTTCCAGGTCAGTGGATTTTTCCAATGAAATATTTGACATTGTCTTTTATTTTTTCATTTTTTTGGTTCTGTTTTATAATTTCTTGATTTCTCATAAAGGCATTAGCTTCCAATTGCTCCATTCTAATTTTTAAGGAATTATTTTCTTCAGTGAGCTTTTGGAACTCCATTTCCATTTGGCCATTTCTGGTTTTTAAGATATTCTTCTCCTCATTGGCTTTTTGGACCTCTTTTCCCATTTCAGTTAGTCTATTTTTTAAGGTGTTATTTTCTTCAGCATTTTGGGGGAGAGAGGTCTCAGCAAGCTGTTGACTCGATTTTCGTGATTTTCTTGCATCACTCATTATTTTCCCCAATTTTTGCTCTACTTCTCTTACTTGATTTTCAAACTCCTTTTTGAGCTCTTCCATGGCCTGTGACCAATTCATATTTTTTCTTGGAGGCTTGGGATGTAAGAGCTTTGACTTTGTTGTCTTCTTCTGGTTCTTTGTTTTTGATCTTCTTTGTCACCAAAGTAAGATTCTATAGTCTGAGGGTTTTTTTACACTGTTTGTTCGTTTTCCCAGCCAATTACTTGACTTTTGAGTGAATGACCTCAAGCACTCTTCTCTGTGCTGGAACTGTGAGGAGGATTCCCTGTGCACTGCTGCCACAAGCTCTGTCACACGTGTGCTTTTCCTCACCCAAGGACCACCACCCATGACTGCAACCCAGATCCAAGCAGGGCAAAGCAAGAGAATTCTACCTCAGTGTCAGCAAAGAGATCCCTGTAATACCCTCTGAGCAGCATCTGTGGGTCTTGAGCTCCAGAAGCAGCTGCTGCTGGTGCCACTGCCACCACCACAGATGAAACCTCTGCTGCCGCACGGCTGGGGTCAGACACCACTCTTCTCTCACAGTGGTCCAAAAGAGTTTCCCCATTGACATTCTCCTTTTTCTTTTGCATTTGTATGTTTAGAAGTCCAGAAACTGCCACAGCTGCCAATGATTCAATCTCCTGTGGCCTGTTCCAGCAAGGCCTATGCTGGCGCTGCCCACACTGGACTGCTCTCTGCACCTAGCCAGTTGTGATAGGCCCTTCCTGTTGGCCTTCCAGATTGTCTTGGGCTGGAGATTTGTTTCACTCTGCCATCTTGTGGGTTCTGTAGCTCTAGAATTTGTTTAGGGTCATTTTCTACATGTATTTGGAAGGCTTTGGGGGAGAGTTCAAGCTAGTCCCTGCTTTTACTCTGCCATCTTGGCTCTGCCCAACCATGAAATTGATAGTAAGTTATTCAATAGCTCTGGGACATTATATCACAGCATTTTTTTTCTTTTGAGCCAATTTACGTATCTTATGCAAACATTTAAAGAATTGTTTTAGTCACTGTTTACTCATTCAACTAATGGTTTGATGTTTTGGTGACAGGTAGTAACGCTCACAAAACTCAGGCCCTGGTACGACCAGAGTTCAACTGGCCAGAATATTTTTAATAGAACTTTATGGCTACCATATGGGATACACAGAATGTCTTCTGTGCATAACCTACTTGTTTTTCACCTTCTATCACCCCTCCGCCCATAACATGAATGATCACTTGACATTTGAGGGTTTTTTAGCTATCATCATCTTTATCTTCATCATCATCATTATATGATTGTTGTGATTAGACTTTTCTCATTATTGTTACCGGATAGGCTTGTGTTTACTTTTGGGCGTTCACCAAATATTAAATATGATAGTATGATTCTGTATATTGCTTCCTTTTGAAATTAGTCTGCCTATCTAGGATAGGGATAGGGATAGGGATGGAGATAGGGATAGGGATAGGGATAGGGGTAGGGGTATGGATAAGACCTATAATTTCATTGGCATAAGGAGCTCCTAGGTGAGTCCTACCAATACATATTGGCATTATCTAAGTAATGCAGTCTTAAAGAGTTGCTTAGCATACTGAGGGGTTAAATGAGCTGCTGGAGGTCACTTAACCAGTATGTATGAGAGATGGAAATTGAACTCAGTAAGTCATCATGCATTTATTAAGCATTTACGGTGCCAGACACTGTACAAAGAGCTGGAGATACAAAGAAAGACAAAAGTAAATTTGCCTTCAAGAATCTTCTATTCTAATGGAGGATAGGATGTAAATGATTAAGTACATATAAGATATATACAGAGGAAAGAGAAGGCAATCTATACTAGCCGTTCAGTGTCCTGAGAAAGATTTCCTGTAGTAGGTGGGATTTGAGCTGCATCTTGAAGGAAGACATGGAAATAAAGAGGGGGAAGAGTATCACAAGCAGAGAAGAGAGCTAGTACAAAGGCAATGAGACAGGAGATTGAGCGTTGTGTTCAAGGAAACACAATTAGGGCAATATTGCTGGATTGCAAGAATGCAAGTGGGGAGTCAAGTGTTAGAAGATGGGAAGAGAAGGATCCAGGTTATAAAGAGCTTTGAATGTCAAAAATAGGAGTTTAGTTTTGATCCCGGAGGTAGACTGGATCTCAATCTGCTATCTCATGCTTCTTCTTATCTTTCCATAGTAATCTTGGAATTAATATGGTATACTTAGCATGAAAATAGTGGGGAGGGATGAAGTGAAACACAAGTTCATTGATCAATTCATAATCAGCAAGGGGCAAGGGAATTTCATCAAATATTAACTGGATTTTGAAAGAGTCTCCTATTTAATAAGCTAGAGGAAGATTCAGTTCTGAGTAAAGTTTACACTTTTTGTACTATCTGTAACATCCAAGAAACTATTGCATCAGTACAAAGGTTCTAGTCCAAAAGAAAGTTTGAACTGGCTTAATGAGAATTAGTCATGGGGCCTAAGCAGAAAAATAGTGTCCCCCAATTTTGAGATTCAATATAGATACTTTAGGATTTGGTCTTGGTGTTTGTATTAAATTCTGAGCACTTGATTTAAATCTTTCATTGTTTTGTGATTTCCTTTTAGTTGTATTGCACTAAGTTAAACTTGTTAAATAAATCTTCTTTTTAAAAACTGGCAAAAAAAAGAAAATTAATGTCCCTTCCCTTGCTTTCTATTTCCATTTCACTGAAATTTCATAAAATTGCTACTGGGCAACCCTGAGGCCATGTTGGCATGTGGCTTTCTATTTCAGCAGAGAGCTATTTTTATGTTTGTTCTAACTGGATACTACCTGTAGACCTGACAGTATCTACAGGAAGAGTTGAATCATGAGCTAATAGAATTTAGACCTGTAAGGTATATCAGTAATCACATAGTCCAACTGCCTCATTTTACAGATGAGGAAACTGAAGGCCTCAGAGTTGAAATGATTTACCTAAGGTCATGTGGATAGCAAAGAAGAAAACCAGGATTTCAGGCCTGATTCTCAGAATCTAAATCTAGCACTTCTTAGTATACACCATGTTGTCAGATATTCAATGGGATTTGAATACTGGGGCAGTCAAAATCCATTTGATCAATGAATCTTTTATTTTAGTGTAATTTCATCACATAAAATGAACTATATCTTTTTTTGGCAGGGGTGGGGTAGGGAATGGAATAGCCATTGTCAATATAAGAATCAAAGAAAAAATTGGCTAATGAAGAACCAAACAGAATTGACTGTCTAGCTTTGGCCTTACTTGCCAAAGGAAATGAAGTCAATCTAGCCTTTATTCTAAGCTCCTAAAAAATTAATAATGTATTCTACAATTTTGTCAGCAGTAACATATAAACTTCCTGGTCTTCACTTGGAAAAATCTACCTCCTTACCATTTTTGAAAAATCAGTACCAAAGTTAAGCATCTTCAGTTCTGCCAAGCTCTCATTCACTACAGTTGTTTCTAGTTCTCTTTCTGGGCAGAAGCAGAACAAATCTAACTATATCCCCCGAAATGGTCCTTGAAATACATGGAAATATCTATTGTGAACTCCAGCAAATCTTCTCCTCTACATGCAAATTATGTCCCTCAAAAACACCCCACAGAGGGCAGAGCCAAGATGGCAGAATAAAAGCAGGGACTTTCTTGAGCTCCCCCCAAATCCCTCCAAATAACCATTAAAAATTAAACAAATTCTAGAGCTGCAGAGCTCACAAAATGACAGAGTGAAAGAAATCTCCACCACAAGACAGCCTGGAAGATGGACAGGAAGAATCTATCACACCGTGCTGGGAGCAGAGCACAGCTCAGTGTGGGCTGTGCCAACACAGATGGGGCCAGAGCAGACTGGGCAGAGCAGGCCTCAGGGCACTGAATCACTAGCAGCTGTGACAGTTTCCAGACTTCTAAACCCACAAACAAGAAAGATATCATAAAAGGTCAGTGGGAAAACTCTTTCAGACCTGAGTGAGAGAAGAACACAGTTTGGTCTCAGTCCCAGGGTGGCAGAGATGGCTACAATGGCAGCAGCAGCAGGGTTGCTTCTGGAGATCCAGACCCACAGATGGTGGGGGTGGGGGAGATGAAGCAGTTGATCAGAGGGACATTACAGGGATCTCTTTGCTGGCACTGAGGTAGGATTTTTTTGCTTTGCCCTGCTTGGATCTGGGTTGCAGTCATGGGTGGTGGTCCTTGGGTGAGGAAAAGCACACGTGTGACAGAGCTTGTGGCAGCAGTGCACAGGGAATCCTCCTCACAGTTCCAGCACAGAGAAGAGTGCTTGAGGTCATTCACAGACCACAGCATGGGCCAGGAGAGGAGTAAACACCTCTCTTTGGATCATACCACCTTAGAAGAACTGAAAATTTACAGGTGCAGACAAGTAGCTCTGAAAATAGCTGTGCCAAACCCCTGAAGCTAGGGACAGAGCACTCTCCACTCTGGAAGCAGAGTCCTACCCTGACAAGGAGCTCAAAAGTCAAGTAATTGGCTGGGAAAATGAACAAACAGTGTAAAAAAACCCTCAGACTATAGAATCTTACTTTGGTGACAAAGAAGATCAAAACAAAGAACCAGAAGAAGACAACAAAGTCAAAGCTCTTACATCCCAAGCCTCCAAGAAAAAATATGAATTGGTCACAGGCCATGGAAGAGCTCAAAAAGGAGTTTGAAAATCAAGTAAGAGAAGTAGAGCAAAAATTGGGGAAAATAATGAGTGATGCAAGAAAATCATGAAAATCAAGTCAACAGCTTGCTGAGACCCCTCTCCCCCAAAATGCTGAAGAAAATAACACCTTAAAAAATAGACTAACTGAAATGGGAAAAGAGGTCCAAAAAGCCAATGAGGAGAAGAATATCTTAAAAACCAGAAATGGCCAAATGGAAATGGAGTTCCAAAAGCTCACTGAAGAAAATAATTCCTTAAAAATTAGAATGGAGCAATTGGAAGCTAATGCCTTTATGAGAAATCAAGAAATTATAAAACAGAACCAAAAAAATGAAAAAATAAAAGACAATGTCAAGTATTTCATTGGAAAAATCCACTGACCTGGAAAATAGACCTAGGAGAGATAATTTAAAAATTATTGGGCTACCTGAAAGCCACAATAAAAAAGAGCCTAAAAATCATCTTTCAAGAAATTATCAAGGAAAATTGCCCTGATATTCTAGAACCAAAGGATAAAATATAAATGGAAAGAATCCCCCCATTGCTTCTTGAAAAAAGATCCCAAAAGGAAAACTCCTAGGAATATTGTAGCCAAATTCCCGAGTTCCCAGGTCAAGGAGAAAATATTGCAAGCAGCTAGAAAGACATAATTCAAGTATTGTGGAAACACAATCAGGATAACACAAGATCTAGCAGCTTCTACATGAAGGGATTGAAGGGCTTGGAATATGATATTCTGGAAGTCAAAGGAGCTAGGATTAAAACCAAGAATCACCTGCCCAGCAAAACTGAGTATAATATTTCAGGGGAAAAATGGATATTTAATGAAATAGAGAACTTTCAAGCATTCTTGATGAAAAGACCATAGCTGAACAGAAAATTTGATTTTCCAATACAGGAATCAAGAAAAGATTTGTATTGAGAGTGAAAGTGACTTTCTGAAGACAGTGGTCCTCAAACAGAATCTCCTGATGTTTTGATTTAGGGTCAAATCCTTACCTTTGTTAACATTGCCCAAATAATAACAAAAAATGTTATTTAGTTTCAAGCACTTTGAGGTTTCTAGATTCGTAGTCTACTGAAACTGGAAAAAGATTTTAGTCCATGTTAATGACATCAATAAACATGATAGACTATCTAAAAAATTAATAGTTATTGAACAAATTGCCTAACAGTATGATACTATTTATATTGCCTTTATTAATTATTACAATGACTTTGGTTCAGTTTGGCACTAACGGTCTATTCATGTATGGCAAATTATACACACACACACACACACACACACACACATGAAGTATAGTGAAAATGCTACAATATTTCATGCTCATGTGGAAAACTGATCTCTCCTAAAAACATGCTACCAATTTAATATTGTCAAGAACAATTGATGTAAGCTGACCTAGCATCTTTTAGGGAGATAACTAAAGCTGATTATGGTTCTGTCTCTCCCTTAGGGCCATTATCATCTCTTCTACATAGAACTAAGTATAGCTCCCAATTTAACAAGACAAACCTGTCCAAAACATCTTATTAATCTCCTGAGGCACCTAGATCACATTTTGATTCCACTAAGAGAAAAATGAAAACACATGAAAAGCTCCCTCATGTCAATGAATCTTTATCCAATGATGTTAAAATGTGATCTGGACTCAGTAAGTATAAAAATCTTAACTTTCATCTGGGAGAGATAAAGGCTTTAGGCTTGAATCTGAAAGTCCCACTGAACCAATGAATGGAGGCAATACCCAAGTACTCCTTGACTCTTCCTAGGGAAGACATAGCTAGAAAAATGATATTGAAGAGAATTCTTTGGTTGAATACATTAAGACACATATTGACATCCTGAAATCAAAGTCTAATGGGAAGAAAATATTTAAAGCAATTAACACCCTATATTATATATTTTACTGAATACTATTGGAACTAGTAAATAGGTCATAATTTGGTTGGAAAATATTCTCATTAAAAACTTGTACTATGTTTACAGAGCATCTCTCATTCTAAGATAGCTATAGAAAGATTAGCGGCACTTCTTTTGATAAAAAAGAGGAGGGTGGATACACACATACATGAAGATATATATACACACAGAGAAATATAGATATGTATAGGTACATATGTTCATATATTCTTAGATTTAAATGAGAAACAGGTAAAAAAAACCTGGAGAAATATAATTTTGAACAAATAGACATCATTTCTCAAAGTACTAGCCAAGCTAATGGTTGAAAAGTTCTGGATTTGTTAAATATCACCCTAAGTTATTTGCTTGTAGAGGAAGCCTATAAAATATCTAAGATCCAAGAATGGAATGAAAAGTTCCTTCACAGATGACATCTGCATGAACTCAGCTCACATTTTGTTGATAAAGAATCAATGAGTTCAAATCTGGACTCAGGCACTTGACACTTACTAGCTGTGTGATGTTGGGGAAGTCATTTAGCCCTATTTGACTTGCAAAAAATACCAATAAGTATATATTAAAAAACAAAAGAATCACTGAATAAATGGCTGACCCCATGTGGATTTGTTTGTGGAAAGAAGGATTTTATGATTGCAGTCAAGGACTAGGTCATTGCCACTAGATATTAGAGTTATCCTTTAGAAGTATGGACTTAATTATCAATGCAAGTCATTCAGGGAAATGATAGAAACATGACAAGACAGCAATGGAGGCTATAAAGATTTAACCCTTTCTGAGTACCTGGCAAGACATGATCTTGTTTCCAGAATTTATATATATATGTATATATATATATATATATATATCTCAGAAGCTTGCTACCTTTCACTGACTGACAATAGACAAATATATCATTAAGACAGAATTCATGACTTCAAAGGCTATAAAGATTTAACCCTTTCTGAGTACCTGGCAAGACATGATCTTGTTTCTAGAATCACATATATATATATATATATATATATGTGTGTGTGTGTGTGTGTGTGTGTGTGTGTGTGTGTGTGTAGGTATGTATGTATATCAGAAACTTGCTACCTTTCATCAACTGACAATAGACAAATGTATCATTAAGGCAGAATTCATGACTTCAAAGATAACCATGAATATGCTTGAATGGTCCAGAATCGCAGGATATAAGGAATTCTCTAAGTAGAAGGCAGAAGAGTTAAAGCATTTATTGAAACTCAAAAGTAGCAGACCCACGGACCAGTGTCCCCAATTCAACATTCTGGCAAGAACCTTCCAAAACCAGTATGGCCATCTCACAATAGTGACCAGGAGGCCACAGAAAAACATTGTGGCAGCAAGCTGAGCCATACTGGTGCTTCCCTGCCCCCACCCCAGTGCCAGGGCCCCCCAGAAAGAAGACCACCCACTGGCCTCAAGCCCCTGCTCAGCACTCTCTGGACTCCACGAGAGTCAGTCCTGCTTTTTGTAGCACCTGCCACCGTCATCACTTCTGCTGTAATCTCCAGGCTATGTTGCAGCTAGCTGACTGCTTCCTCTCTCCTTCAGCTCTTAACTGCTGTCATCAAAAGCCTCACCACCTGCCTCTTAGCTCTGCTCCAACTGTTCAGCAACCTCCTCCCACCACAGGCTTCATGTCATCATGTGGACCAGAACTCAGGTGCCTACCATTGGCTCCAGTCCTAGCCACTCCCCCCAAGACCCTGAGAGCCCCGCCCCCAAAGCCCAGTCAAATGAGTGGGGAAGATCTTCCCATTCACTGATTGCCTTTACAACAAATCACCATAATCCAAAAACAGACTTCAAAATATTCTGGAGAATTCAACCAATAAATTATTCTCGAATTGCCCTATTGTCTCAGACCAAAACTTTGCCCCACAATTATCAAGATGTCATATTGATCCATTGAAGCTGAAGAAGAATATTTTAAATAGATGTTGCCATGCCAAATACTCATGGTCTCCAAACTATGATGAACAACAATAATACAAAATCAATTATAGAGAGTTAGTGGAGAAGATTAAAATCACATGGGAGCAGGTCGGATTGTCTGGTATGCTACTAGAATTATGCAAAAGATGTCTACAGTGAACTTACAGAGAACGATATTACACACCTAGTATGTTTATTCAACTACAAAAGCTGTGAAATATTTCATAAAACATTAAATAAAAGCAAGAGAGAGATTTGTCTGAGGACCACTTCCTTGTAAAATTTATCTAAGAAGATGGGTACTGTACTTAGCACAGGGCCTGGCATAGAAGCACTTAATAGAAATTTATTGATTTATTGATTATTAAATGATTGCTGTAAATGTTTTACATATATTATCTCATTTTATCCTTAAAACAACCTTGTGAGGTACATGCTATCATTATTCCCATTTTACAGATGGAAGATAGATAGGATTTTAAATGACTTACCCAAGAACATGCACCTTGTGAGGGTACAAACTGAACTTGAACTTGGGACTGCCTAACTCCAGATCTACTACTCTATTTACTGTACCACCTGGCTGTCTCAGCTTTGTGAAGTATGTTTTCTGCACAAACTTCTAAGTGGATTAACGTTAAGAGATGGAAATGAATCCCAGATACAAGTTGTGGGTTCTTAGACTAGAAGAAAATGAAAAGACCCTTTTTGTTTTGTTAATACATCTGAAATTCTTGAATGTGAGTGAAAATCAGGGAATTGTCAGTGGGCTTTGTCAAGCGAAAACTTTGGCCTTACTACGTATCAGATAATTTCATTATGATGCTACTTTCATATGTCATTGTGAAGTATTTGTGATTTTAGATCATTTAAAAGCAAGGCTAGAACCATATACACTGTGCCAAGGCTGGCCAAAGTGGATCTGAATGTGGATCTGTTATCTGAGTAAGGTGGGAGAGAGTCATCTCTGGAAAGCTAGCCACCAGATGGTGGCTCTTCTGTTTCATTTTGTTCATGTGTTTGTTTATTCCTCTGTGTGTATTTTTTGGGGACCCACAACTTATTAAGACCATATATTAAATTGTTTGCTATTTAAAGCCCCTTCACGACCTGGCCCCAACTGACTTTTCTAGATGTATTACACATTACTCCTCTTTCTATGCTATTTGGTCTAGTCAAACTGGACTTCCTGCTGTTTTTCATACTAAATGGTTCATCTCTAATCTCTGTTCTTTTGTGCAGACTGTCCCCTCATGCCTAGAAGACACTCTCTCTGTACCGCCACCTCTTAGAAATCCTGGCTTCCTTCAAAGCTCTGCTCAATCACCATCTTCCACATGAGACCTTTCCTGATCTCTTCTAGCTGCTATTGCTTCCCCTGCTAAAATTATCTTTTACATACATACACACATGCCCACACACATTTTGTATGCTAAGTGCTAGGGATGTGAAAGGAAAAAAAATCTTCTTTGTCCTCTAGGAGCAGAGGAGACAAGTGTTATTATGGGCATATATATATATATATATATATATATATATATATATGCATGTTTTCATATGTGTAGGCATATGTGTGCATGCCTGTACATACCTTACGTGTATACAAAAATGTATTTGTGTACATGCATACATTCCTGTGTGTGAGAGAGAGGAAGAGAGAGAGAGAGAGAGAGAGAGAGAGATGCTGACTCCCTTATTCCTTGAACACAGAGATCGTTTCCTTTATGTGTTTGTATGCCCATCACCTAGCACTGTACTTGACACATAGCAGATGCTTAACAAATGCTCCCTGATTGAGTGGAGAGAGCCCTCAAATCAACAAAATCATGGACTTTGGCAATCTTGAAGTAAACACATAAGAAATAACCAAATTATGCATAATTATCCATTTTGGTTAGAGTATGTCTATAGATAGTTCATATATACATATCATGTACCATTTCTAATTCCAAAAATCTTCTTTGTTTTTGTCACCATCACCAAAAACTTTCTCTTGATAGTACCCCAACTGGTTTCCTAAGACCATTTCCTAAGACACACCTTCTGAAGAAAAATGTTCCAAAAGTCTTGGTAAATCTTATGGTATTGATTATCTTCTAATCTAGTTTTGACTCCACCTTGAAACTTCAGGCATAAAAGATTTAAAAGATTTTTCCCTTCTCTAAAAGCTATCATCCATAATCCTGCACTTTCCCATTTCAGAATCCCGATGACTGGCTGTCACATTCAGTTACCTTTATAAACTCCCAAATCAAAGTTTCTAATATCAACACTTGCCTTACTCATCATTCTTCCTTCTCAACTTCCAATCTATGGGTAATTCTTTACCATCCCTTGCCACTTACTGTCTGCAGGTTTGAAGTGGTCAGAGCTTCTGGGCAGACCAGTGGAGTCCAACTGCTTTAAAAGTTCTACAAATCTTATATAGGGAATGCGAAAACAAAAGCAATGTGTATCAAAATGTCCCCTTATGCTTATAGTAAACCATCTAGCTAGCATTCCCTTTTTCTTCAGGGTCCTATCAAACACAACTAGCAGCTGCTGCATGTGCGTGCGTGTCTGTGTGCGTATCTTGGTGTGTGTGCATGTGCCTGCAAGTGATTTGATTTCAAAGTAATGGTTTTCTTGACTCTCACAGAAAGGGCTGCAATTTTTGCCCTGTTCTTATTCTAACCTTGTCCAAACAGCCAAATAAATGTATGGATGTGGTATTTCACTGTCCTTTCTCACAAAGCCAAGCCATAAAAGTTGATTTGCACTAACAAGCTGAAAGTGCTGAGTGCTACCAGACGGTGATACATTCCTAGTGCTGAGGGAATGCGGCAATCTGGGAGAAGAATGCCGTAATGCGTTTTCACAGTAGATTCAGCGCAGACTCAGAAAAGGCTGTGATCTGATCCATTGTAGAGAAGGAAGAAAGCTAGCTTCCACTTTATGGCAGTCTATTTGGATACTAATAAGAAATGTCTCCCCGTGCTAGTATATTGTTTCCAATCCCATTAAAACCAAGAGATAAGCACAAATAATATGACTTTTTCAGGGTCTGTATTGTGTATTATTATGTATTATTATGAAGTAGCAGTAACCCAGAATAGAATGAGGATCCAGAATACAGAGGCAGCATAATGTAGTGGATGTACTGGACTTGGAGTGGGGAAGTGGTTGTTGTTCAGTCGATTAAGTCATGTCTGACTTTGAGACCCCATTTGGGGTTTCCTTGGCAGAGATACTAGAGTGGTTTGCCATTTTCTTCTCCAGTTCATTTTACAGATGAGGAAACTGAGGTAAAGGAGTTAAGTGACTTAGCCAGGGACGTACAACTAGAGTCTGAGGCCAAATTTGAACTCAAGAAGAGAAATCTTCCTGACTTTAGGCCCAGCACTCTATCCATGTGTCCTTTAGCTTTGACACTTACTAGCTTTTTCATGTTCCAGGGGTGGGGAACCTGGGGTCTCAAGGCCACACATCGCCCTCTAGGTCCTCAAGTGCAGCCCTTTGACTGAATCTAAACTTCACATAACAAATCCCTTTAATAAAAGGATTTGTTCTGTAAAAGTTGTACTTAGTCAAAAGGCCACACCCAAGGACCTAGAAGGCTACATGTGGCCTCCAGGCTATAGGTTCCCCATCCCTGCTAGAAAATTCATTTAACCTCCCTTATCTATATAATAAAGATATTAGACTCAACAGTGTCTAAGGTCTTTTCTTCACCTAATGATAGTTTGATCTTATCAGTGAGATGAGAGCAAAGCTGGCTGGTATTATGGGCGACTTAAAATAATCCTATTCTATCTCATGGCACAAAAGTCTATATCCTCTAACAACAATCTTCTCCTAAACCTATCGTATGACTAATCATTATGAAACAGTATGATCAAAGGAGATGAGCATTAAAAGGAACTCAAAAAGTACTGGGAATACACAGAATGGCCTAGGTCAGTGGTAGTGTATTGTCAACAATGACGTAAAAGTAAGAATTTTCATAAACTTTGTCTTTAAGGATATATAAGAGTAGAAGAGGGTATAGGCTAGTCATGTAATGAGAGACAGGGATGATAAAGGGAATTTCCTAAGATTAGATAAGAACACTTGATGTATTCAAAGAATTAAAGGAAGACTGGCTACTTAGCACAGTGTCTGGCACATACTAGGCACTTACTAAATATTAGTTGATTGATTGAGGAATTCCCTACAGATGATTTATATAAATACATGGACAATTGCTTATGTCAATCATGGAATAGGAATTGAAGGCTCTGGGTCCTGTGTGGCATACGGGTAAAGGATGTCATCTGGGATTGGAGGAGTTGAATTACTATTGGTCTCATTTGCTTAATTCCTTTTTGAGTTTATTTGATTTTTTTTTTACCTTGCTTATTTGAACTAGTCTGAGTAGTGAGTCTAAACTTCCATTTGGATTTCCATATATATACATATATATATATGCATATATATATATGGATATATGGATATACATATGGATTTCCATACATATTTTATATATTACAAGGATCCATGGGAGATTTCTGGGGGCTGGAGAAGCATGTCCTATGTGTGCCAGGGACCCAGTGGACCAGCATTTGAATTTCTCTACATATTACAAGGGCCAACTGAAGAAATTTTCATTCAAGATTTCCATTACCATTTGGATGCAGAGACATTTTATAGAGCTAGAAAAAACAGTAGCAAAATTTATCTGGAAGAACAAAAGTTCCAGAATATCAAGGGAATTAGTGAAAAGAAATCCAAGGGAAGGTGGCCTAGCTGTACCAGATCTTAAATTGCATTATAAAGCAGCAATCATGCAAACTACTTGGTACTGGCTAAGAAACAGAGTGGTGGATCAGTGGAATAAGCTAAGTACATAAGACACAATGGTCAATGACTATAGTAATCTACTATCTCATAAATCTGAAGACTGGCTTTTTTTCACCTAAAGCAACTCATGTTACAATTATCTCAGAAAGTACGGAGAAGTTGTAATTTGCACCAGCAGAGAAAGGTCTTATAACAGTAAGAACATGATTCCACAGATATATTTGAATGAATTATTGAGTATTTATTGAGAGTCAATTTTATGCTGGCCATTATACAATATGAACAGAAGAATGAGCTTAGATCCCTCCTGGTAATGTGGCAGACAAAATGGGAGAGTTTGTTAAAAAGGAAACTGCGATAATGTAGCACAGAAATTGTTGTAAGTAGAAAATCACTCTAATAGTCTTATAACTTTCAATATATAATTTTATTTACCTATTGTATACAATTCTGGTAGAGAAGGTAGGGAGGGTCAGTTGAGGAATATAAGATTCATCCTATCACCAAGGGTTGATTGACAAGCTAGAAGTAGCTAAAATGGGATTTATCCAAATATTTACTCTTGAGGGATGCAGGGGTAGAGTGAATAGAGAGTTGGCCTCCGAGACAGGAGGTGCTGAATTCAAGTTCCACCTGTGACATAACACCATGTGACCTTGAGCAAGTCCCTTAAAGTCTAGACCTATATTCTTTATTATACAATCCAGAGAAGTTGCTGATTTACATTGTTAGAGAGTTCTCAATACATCTAGGTCCTGTCATCATCACATTTACCCTCAGAAGAGTATGAAATGTTATTTAATTGAAAATATGGCTAAACAGTTTTAAATTTCAACCACTATAAGGAAACCATAAGATATATCCTTGCTGGATTAGGGCTTACGAAAATGAATGGAAAAACTAAAGCCTATATCAGGTTTACGGAATGGCACTGGGTTGGTGATGGATGGATCATGTTTAAAAGCACAAAATTAGGGCTAGGTCAGACATGTCCCCTCTGAGTTCTTGGCTCTTTTTCCAATAACTTTTTAGAGTCACAAATTATATTTAAAATCTAAGGTTAGAGACTGTCCTGCCAAAGGACAGATATACTTCTAGCAAAGCAAGAGTTGTATTTTGCTTATTGGGACATTTAAACTTTGAATTCTTCAAGCTCTTCTAATGAAAGATAATTTTACATACCAGGTGAATACATTATTGCATCTCCCCTTTTCATGTACACAAAGGCATAAGTATAGACCTGACAGGAGAGACAAAGAAATACCTATCTGCCAGTTTTCCCCAAGATCCTGTGGTGTGCCCCTTCCCTTGAACTGGAATGCACTTCTGAGTCATTAGAGAAAAGGAAAGGAAGAGTTGTTTTTTGTCTTAGATGCTCCACACGCTGTCTTAAGTCAATAGTGAAGGCCATGTCTAACTTCATAGCTCATAATCTGCCTCCAATTTCCCAAACACATTTCCACAGTTATGTGTCCTATCAGCTGCCCAAGAGACAACTTCTCAGCTACCATTAATGATAACAACCCAGCTACTGCAGTACCATGAGTACTCCTATTTCTCACTCTCAGAACCCCATTCCAGTTCAAACGTAGGAGAAAGCCATAAGAACTTGAGGAATTCTGGGTAAACCCCTTGGCTAGTAAGCACATACCTTTCTGTGTATATGGCCATTACTCTGTAGGAATAGTGAGAGGCAGACTGGCCTTACCGAGAGAGAGAAAGAGAGAGAGAGAGAGAGAGAGAGAGAGAGAGAGAGAGAGAGAGATAGAGAGAGAGAGAGAGAGAAAGAAAAGAAAGAAAGAAAGAGAAAGAAAGAAAGGGAGGAAGGAAGGAAGAAAGGAAGGAAGAAAAAAGAAAAAGGAAGGAAGGAAAGCTAGAGGTATAAATATCTAAATACATTGATGTCTATAGATATTTATCTAATTTATAATAATCAATATATAGCTGGCATTTATACAGTGCTTTAATGTTTTCAAAGTGTTTTATAAATAATATCTCTTTTTATCTTCAAAATAGTCCCAGGAGATAGGTGGTATTATTATTTAAATGAGGAAACCAAAACAGCCAGACATTAATGATTTGCCCAAGGTCTCATAATGAGTAAGTTTCTGAGGCAGGATTTGAACTTTTCTTCCTAACTCAAAGTCCAACACTTTAGCCATTGAAACACCAAGCCACTTCATGGAAGTGGTCTGCCAACAATTTTCATTTTTACATCAGTGGCCACAGAAACACTATATTTTTACCTTAGTATTTCAATCATTTAGGTTTTAAATGAAGAAATAACAAAACCAGGACATGGGAAGATGGGAAGCATTAACTAGATGAAATCAAGTCTGTCAAGAAGAAATCTGGACTGGATGTCCAGTGGTCATTTTCAGGGTGATTTTGAAAGTGCTTAGAGTTCATTTCTCAAGATATTCAACTTAGGATGAGATACCTACAGAATAAGGGGATAATCATGAATGAGATTTCTTATCTTAACTTGGGATTCTACCAGCATCAGTCATTGCCAGTGAGGAAATTCCCTCCACTGATACAATTTCTTCCACTGTAACATCAATTTGAGAATTGAAAAGTTAAGTGATTTATTCTCTTCACATAGCTAGTGTGTGCCAGAGGGAAGACTTGAACACAAATCTTTCTGACTCCGGGACCAGCTTTCTATCCATAATAACATGGTGCCTTTCACTGATTATATCACCATAGAAAAGTTAATGTGAACTTGGTATGCATTAAGAAGGCTTTAGTTTTTAAGAAAAAGGAAATGATGTTTAATGCTCTACAGCTCATCAAATGTCATCTGTTCTCTTGTGTTAAGTTCTGGACACCATAATTGAAAAGAACATTGATAAGCTGGAGAGCATTCAAAGGGCTGTCACCAGGATGGTGAAGACATGGCAGTCCATGACATATGAGGATCAAGTGAAGAAACTGAGATAAAAGAAGATTCATTGGGGACATGATTTTATTTGGCAGACTATCATGTGGAAGGGTTACTCTGTGATCTTATAGAGCAGAATCAGGAGTAATAGGGCAAAGTTGCAAAGAAGCAAATTTAGACATGATGATAGGAAAACACAACAACAACTATAACTTCCTAAATATTAAAGCTGTCCAAATGTGGGGTATGCTACCTCAAGAGATGATGGGTTCTCCTCCTTGGAAGGCTGAATGACCACCATTTTTGATACATGGTAATGGTGGGGATTCATTCTGTCCATGACTTAGATTAGATAGCTGCTAAGAGGTCTTCTCAAACTCAAATTCTTTGATTGTGTGATCTCAAGCTACTCTTTGAAATTAATCTCCCAACTCATTTTTAACACAGTTTTATTCTGGTGACATTCTATAGTAGTCAGTCACAGAACAATCTCAAAGACTCATTTCTGGGTTATCCAATGGACAATGGAGAAACATATTATTGACAGCATATTTTCCACCCTACTGCTCCCATCCCGCTCTTGAAATTGGACCTCGAGACATTGCCTAGGAAGAGTTTGAAGCCATTCAGCTCTAAACTCCCAGGGCGCCAGACTTCTTCAACTTCAGCCATGCCTTTCCCCCTTCTGAGAAATATAATCAAATCAACTTTGCAATTGCCCCTGGAAAGGGTATGTAATCAACTTCCCCATTACATCACTCACCCTCTCTCTCTATGATTACCCACACCAAAACATCCCCAATAGCCATCCTTCTCCTATTTATATGGTTGTCCTCTGTTAAAAGGTAAGATCCTTATGAGCATGGATTATCTTGCTTTTCTATTTGTATTCCCAGGGGTCAGTTAGCACTGTGTTTTACATATAAGCATTTATTAAATGATCATTCATTCATTCATTTATTCAGATTACCTAGAAAAACTTCTATTCAAAATATCACAAAAAAATCATCCCAAAAATGATAGACTTAGAGATGAAAGAGATCTTATAGACCATTTAGTCCAACTTTCACATTGATAAACCCAGTAAATATAAGTAATTTGCTCAAGGTCATACAAATAGTAACAAACCAAGACAGGATGCAAACCCTGTACTTTTACTCCAAAACAAATTTTCTGTACTGGGCTTAATATAGAGGGAGTCCCCTAAGTCTTAGTGCAGTTTTCAGCTTTAATAACTTTAGAAACATAAATGCTACAAACTTACAAAAACATTTTTAAGCATAATTATTTAAATTTCTTTTAGTTTTATTTAATTCTGTGTATTTTGGTTAAGAAAATTTTAATTTGGGGGCAGCTAGGTGGCGCAGTGAGTACAGCACTGGCGCTGGAGTCAGGAGGACCTGAGTTCAGATCTGACCTCAGACACTAGACACACTTACTAGCTGTGTGACCTTGGGCAAGTCACTTAACTCCAATTTCCCTGCCTTCCCCCCTCATAAAAAAATTAATTTAAACTTTAATAAGATGAGACACTCTACCATTATGCATTGTTAGTGTAACAGTTTCTGGGTGATACTTTCATAGAGCAGTCAATCAGTAGAGAAGACCCCTTTGCTTGGCCACCCCAGTCACCTGATCTCTCTCCCTTAGATTTTTTTTTTCTTGTGGGACTATCTCAAAACCGTCATGCTTTATATCTTGTTCTTTGGATAATGTTAAGAGTAGGATTACAAAGGCAATCTTTTCAGTCACTGAGCAGCAGTTAATAAAAGTTTTGGGGTTTTTTTTTTTACGAAGTTGGAGAATCAAATAAAGAGAAATATAGCACCAGATGGTGGTTGGTGATAAGAAATACGTGATATTTGGAAAATTTAAATAATTAACCTTTCAAATGTTTTTTGTAAGTTTGTAGCATTTAAACTTCTGAAGTTATTAAAACATAAAATTGCACTAAGACTTTAGGGACATGCTGTGCGGATAGCCTGAGCAATTGGATAAAATTTTAAACTTGGAGACAGGAAAAACTGAGGTCTATTCCTGCCTCAGATGTCAGGTGTGTGACCCTGTGCAAATCACTTAAATCTTTCTCAGCTTTGGTTGGTTTACTCACCTATAACATAAGAATAATAATGCCACCTTCCTCAGAATTGTTGAACAGATTAACTGAGCTCTCATATGCGAAGTACTTCAGAACCTTTAAAGTGCCCTACAGATGCTGGGCTAGGTAGAATTAAAAAAACAACACGAAATTCAGAAGTAAAACTCTGCTATATTGTGTGCAGCTCCTATGGAGGTCTACTGAGAAGACGTGATAGTCACACGGGATAGATAGCAGGAGATGGATTCTGACTGGCAGCATTGGAGAGAACACCTTCAAGAACAAGGTCATAGATCCATTGAAGTGCCAAGGTTGGTACTATTGTGTCGTGTCGTTCTTGTCTCCTCATTCTCCATATTACCTTCATATAGCCGTCCTCAATAAATATTTGGTGAATGAATGCATTAGCCTACATAGAAGCTATTGGCATGATGATCATTTCTCTGAGTTAGTGTGCTATGATGGAATGATCATTGATCCAGCATCAAGAAACCAGAATTCTGATCCTGGCCCTACCACTAACCTACTCTATAAACTCATTTTCCCTTTATGGATATCATTTCCCTCACTGGTGTAATGAAGACATTGGACCAGATGAAACAAGAGGGGCTTTCCATTGCTAACATGCGATGATTCTAGAGTTCCTTATAGGTTGTATCAAGGTCACAGTCAGACATTGTTTAAAGTCTCCTTTTTTAATATCTGGAATTTATGAACTTCCTTCATGTTCCTTTGGATGCTTTAGGGGAGAGAAAGTTCACTCAGAAATTTTATTCTCTTAAAACAAAATTCAATAAGCCTAATCAAATGGCCTGACCTCAATCCTATAAAAAGTAATAGAACCAGACACGGTTCAGCCCTAAATAAACCCTGTCCAAAGAAATTCTTCCAAATATTCACTTCTTGGAGATAAGAAAGGTTTTTTTGGATTCAATTAATTGGAACTGTGAAACTAAATGCCTTCTCAAATAAATTCAAGTCCTTGCGTCAATGAGTCATTTTCCAATGGCAAACTTGGCCAGAGAACCACAAACTTTTTAAACCAATTATATACTTATAGGGCTCCTGCCAGGTTTGATGCTTAATATATTCAAAAATAAAGGTTTATCCAAAAACAAAACAAAAAGTGTTGGAGAATCAGGGAAAACACAGCTGTTGATTCAGATTGTGGAAAGCTTTGCACAGGTCTCCAATTAGAAATCTAGTCCAGGATTTTATCTTTTGGATATCATTGTCACTAAGATGAGTTAGCTCAACTGGCCATGGTATATTGGAGTTATGAATCTGGTGGGGGTAAAGCCAGAAAAGGGCCCAAAGTGCAGTATTTGGATTAAGTTTCTATTTAATTCAGTGTGAGGTGCCTTGTTGTTTAAAGGGTTCTATTCTGCAGGTGATAGGGTAAAGAGAAATATGTTAAGACTTTGGTGCTAGAAAAGGGAGAATCTGGGGGTCAAGGATTAATTCCGGGCAAAACTAGAAGTGGAAACGTCAGTGTCCAAGAGGTTGAACTGGAGTGTCCAAGCAAAGAGGAATCTGTAAAATAGGAAATAGGAAACCAGGTTGAAATATCTAACGTAGAAAATTATTTCTAATATGATTCAGATACTTGTATTTTTAGACAATTTGTGTCATACAGGGTCTAGTTGGTAATAAGCCACATGAAAGCACAGCTCCTGTCCTTGTATAAGACCAAATTCATTGGTTTGACTCCAGTAAGGTGAGTTGATTTCCATTACCTGGCCATTGAATATGCCCTTAACCAGCAGGCATGCAAATGTGTGCTATTAATCAAAAAAGGGTTTTGGTTACAATGGTGTATAAGGTAGTTGTAATGTTCTGCTAACAGTCAGTTGATAAGCATTTATTAATGAGCTACTATGTGCCAGGCAGTGTGCTAAGAATTGAGGACACAAGGAAAAGTAAGAAGTTATCAAGGAGTACTGTTCTCAAGGAGTTCACAGTCTAATGGACTTTATATAAAAAGATCTAGGTCTGTAATTTATTACTTGTGTGAGTGTGGAAAGTCAACTTCTCCATGCCTCGGTTTTCTCACATATAAATTAAGGATAAAATATCTATAAAACCTCAAGGATTGTTATGGGGATCACATGAGATGATATATGTAAAATGCTTTGAAGATTATCAAGTAGTATATATTAAAGTTTAGTTTATCAGTATCATAAACTTGTCACTATCAATTCAAAATAGATTCATTAAATTCATATTATATGAAAAGTACTATTGTGTGAGAAACTAACATTTTACTGGTTACAGAAGGGAGAGGAAAGAATATAATCTGTGAATGTGTATATGTAGCTATGTATATATGTATGATATTTTACTGGTTAGGGTAGAGAGGTGAAGGAGTGCAACTGGTGAATGTGTGTATGTATGCATTGTATATATGTATGTATGTGTATATATGTATGTATATGTGTGCATGTATGACTTTTTACTGGTTAGGGTAACAAGAGGAAGGAACACAACCTCTTTGTGTATGTGCACATATGGGTATGTATGTATGTGTGTATGTATGACATTTTACTGGTTAGAGTAGGGAGGGGAAGGAATACAACCTCTGCGTGTGTGTGTGTGTGTGTGTGTGTGTAAATACAAGGTAATTTGAGAAGAGTGAGAGCATTAACAACTAGGAGGGATCAGGGACTTTGTGGAAGAGGTGATGATTGAACTGAGTCTTGAAAGAAAACAAGGATTTTAAGAGGAAAGGATGCATTATAGGCATGGTAGGTTACTTGTGCAATGGCACGCATACATGAAAAAGTATTTCTTGATTACTATGTAGAAAACATTTGCTAGGGGCATAAATAGAAAAAGCAAGATAGTCCCTGCTATCAAGGTTCTCACAGTCTAATAGGAAACACATTGGCTCTAATTTGGCTTTAAAGTAGAAAATGTGGAGGAAAATAATGTATGGAAAGATGGAGATGTAGGTGGAATTTGGTTTGTGGAGGACTTTAGATGCCAAAGTGAGGAATTTGTGTGGTTTATTTTAGAGGCAATGGGGAGTCCCAGAGAATTATAGGCTCAGACCCATTCCTTAGGAAGATTATTTTGATAATGATATGGAGGATGAACTGGAAATGAGAGAGATTGGAAAGAAAAAGAAAAATTAAGAGGGAATTATGACAATCCCATGAGAGTTGATGAGGCTCTGGTCTAGGTTAGAGCCATAACAGAAGAGAAAATGTGACAAATATGAACAAAAAGTTCTAGAGGCAGAACCCAAATAACCAGTCAGCTAGATGACCGTGATTGAATCAAGAAGTGGGAGAGAGGAAAGTGAAGATTCATAGTTAATCCTGAGGTTCCAAACCTCAGTAATTGGAAATTGCTCTTGACAAAAACAGAGAAAAAATGAGAGAGGGTGGGTTTAGTGGGAAAGATGAGTTGTAGTTTAGATATAATGAATTTGAGGTGCCAACAGTACATCAAAATGCAGAGAGCATCGGGCCTGTAGTCAGTAAGATCTGAATTTAAACCTGGTCCCACTTATTTGTTGTATAAACCTGGCAAGTCACTTTACTTCCCTCAGCCTCAGTTTCCTCATATGTAAATGGGAAGAATAATAACATCTGCTTCTCAGGGTTGTCGTGAGGATAAAATGAGATGTTTCTAGCATAGTTCCTGGCACAAAATAGGCACTTAATTGGTCACTTTCCAAATGGAGATGTATAGCAGGAATCCTATTTTAAAAGGCTGGAAAGATAGGAATAGCTTTATATTTCCAACAAAGGGGGGTTTATTCTTGATCCTAGATGTAATAGAAAACCATTAGGGGTTTTTTGTTTGTATTGTTTTATTTTTTTAGTAGATCAGTGAAATGGTCAGACCTGTGCTTTGATGGCTACATGGATGATTGGTGTGGGAAGAGAATTGATATAAGAAGGCCAATGATGAGGCTATTCCAAAAATCCACACAATAAGTGATAAAATCCTGTACCAAGATGGTAGCTGAATAGGTATTGAGGTGTGAATGTATGTAAGAGAGGTAATGGAGCTGGAAGTGACAATACTTGGAAACTGAATGGATATGCGGGTTGGGTGACAGTGAAGAGTCACAACACCATAACTGTAAAGCTGAGAAAATGAAAGGATGATGGTACCCTTAACAGTAATAGGGTACTTTAGAAACAGAAAGGTTGGGGATAAAGATAATGAGCTCTTTTGGATATATTGAGTTTGAGATGCCTGCAGAACATCTAGTTCAAGATTTCTAATTCATGATATATGACTGGAGGTCAAAAGAAAGACTTGGGTTAGATACATTGGTTTGGGAATCATCTGCATCGAAATGATCATTGAACCTGTGAGAGCTAATGAGCTCACCACAGGAGAGGAAAAAATAGGGTCCAGGATAAGCATTGGGGCAAGTTAGTTTGCTGAATGATGAACCAGCAAAAGAGACTGAGAAATAGTCAGATAGGTAGGAAAAGCATGAAAACTAGAGAGCAGTGTGACAAAAATCCAAAGAGGAGAGATAATCTGGACGAAAGGGTCATAATCTCTGATTCTGCAAAGAGGTTGAAAAGAATAGAAATGGATAAAAGACATTGAGGTAGTATTTTGGAGATCATTGGTAATTTTGCAGATAGTGCTTTCAGTTCAGGGATGAATTCAGATCCCAGATTATAGAGCATGAAGAAGAGAGTGAAAGGAGAGGAAATAGAGGTACTGAAAGTAGTCTTTTTTCCCCCACGTGGAAATGGAGTGAGGGAAGTTTATCATGGGTAGGAGGAATGTCATAAGTCAGGGAATAGAGGTAGAGCAAGGCAGGGCAAGACTGGCAAATAAAAAGTAATCCAATTTGATTGAACCTACCATATGTGAAGAGCACATAAAGGACTGAATGCCAGTATCAGATGATTTTTCCTTTATTTAATTGCATGAATAAAACATTTATTAAGGGCTTACCATGTGCAAATCACTGTGATAAGCGATGGGGATATACATGAAGTAAGACTGTCCCTGCCCTCAAAGAGCTCCCATTCTGATGTGGGAGACAACATATGGGAGGTTTCAGCTACAAGTCTGATAGAAAAGTCTCATGGTCCTTGGGATGAAATGGCAAAGCAGATAGTAATGCCTCTTTCCATTTCTACTGATAAAATAATGCCAGTTTCTGATATTTAACCATCTGACCATGCTTAGGATTTGGGTGACAAGAAGTTTATGTTCTGGGTCCTCACTAACTCTAGCCATAGCATCTACTGGAGCAGTCGCCAGGCTGGATCTCTCCAGGGATTTCTTCCCAGGATGATTGCTGAGAGCACTGGGCTGGAATCGTTCTTGTTCCTAAGGCTCTTGGATTCAGTCCTGAGCTGCCCTCATTAGGATCTGAGGAAGTTGCTGGTCAAGGGGAAGGTGGCTGTGTGACTTGCTTTGAACATACTGTTTCTTGTCTATCCTTCAGGGCCTTCTGCTGCTTCAACTCAGCTGTCTTGCCTCCAGGGTGGGTAACAGTTGTTTGGTAGTTGGTGGGGAATGGCTGACACTTCAATCATAGGATTTGCTTCCTTGGATTATGCTGAACTGGAAGCAGGACTAGTGGTCTGAAGGTCTTTCCATTCCCAGGGCTTTTGTGCTTATCTGCCTGTTCATGGCAGTTGGTAAGCAGTATTCCATAGGTAATAGGGAGCCACTGAAGATTTTTGAGTAGTAAAGGGATATGAAGACAGTCATGCATTTGGAAGACGTTGGATGGTTGTGCTCAGGATCTATATAAGTTAAGTTCCTTGTTTCTGAAAAAAAAAAGCTATTAAGGAAAATAAAGAGAAGCTTCAGATATAACAAAATGATAAGGATTATGAAATGTCTCTAGGCCACCAATTAATCTCTATACATAAGGGAAGAGCGAAATGAACATTGTGCTCTTAACAAGAATATGTTAGATTCAATTGACTTTGTCAAGTACTTATTAAGTATCTATCATGTGTCATAGGCACTGTCAATGGTGCTGGGATACAAATTAAAAACAAAACAATTGGAGTCAGGATGGCAGAGTAAAGGCAGGGATTTGTCTGATCTCTCCCCCAAGTCCATCCAAATACCTTTAAAAAATGACTAAACAATTTCTAGAGCAGAAGAATCTACAAAAAGACAGAGTAAAACAAATTTCCAGCCCAAGACAGCTTGGAGGTTTTGGCAGGAAAGGTCTGTTGCTCCAGGATAAGAGAGGAGAGCCGTCCAGCACAGGCCAGGCCCATGCAGATCAGGCCTGGCAAACCCAGAGTAGGCCTCAGGGGACTGAAGCACTGGTAGCAGTGGCAATTTCCAGACCTCTCAGCCCACAGATGCCAAAGACAGCTTAGAAGGTCAGCAGGCAAGGTCTGTGGCACCTGAGTGATAGCGGAGTGTGGTTCAGCCCAGGTTGAGCCAGCACAGCCCCAGACCCAGGAAACAAGGAGCAGACCTCGGTTGATTGAAGCAGCACGGATTACAGCAGTGGCAGCGGCAGCTTCCAGAGCTCTCAGCCCACAGGTGGTCGGGGGTTGAACAACCAATCAGAAGGACAGTATAGGGCTCTTTTTGCTATCGCTGAGGCAGTCCTCTGCTGCTTTGCCCACACTCGGATACAGATGGCAATCCTGGGTGGCAGTCCCAGGGTAAAGAGAAGCAAAAATGAAACAATTCTCAAGTAGCTTATAGTCTAATGGGGGTGGGGGATAGAAGGTAAGCGGACAAAGAAATATAAAATACATATGCAATAGATGTCTAAATAATTTTTTGGTGGGGGCATTGATACCTGGGAGAATCAGTAAAGTTCTCAAGCAGGAAGTTTTCCTTGACATCAACCCAAGAGGTAGCTAGGGCTTCAAAGAAGTAGACATGAGGAGAACAGAAATGCGCGATAGTGTGTAGAGATGTGAAGTTAAGAGTTGGATGTTGTGTACAAGGGATAGTAAATAGACCAGCTGATGGAAGCACAGAATGCGTGGGGGAGGGGGGCAATATGTAATCAGCCAGGAAAGTGAAGCTGGACCCAAATTATGATGAGCTTTAAATGATGGAGGAGGTTTGTATATTATCCTAGAGGTAATAGGAGGCCCCTGAAGTTTCTTAAGCAGGGAGTAACATGGTCATGCCTATGGTTTAAGAATTTCAACTCGGCAGCTGTGTAGACCAAGTAGAGAGTCTGGAAGTAAGGTGATTAACACAATGACTTCTGTTGTAGTCTAGATGAGAGGTGATGAGAGTTTGAATTCAGTAATAGCTGCTACAATTCGTAACAGCATAGTTCCATAGGAACAGGCTGGCAACCCCTTCAGCCCAGCAGACGTGAGGGTCTGCTATCCGGTAAAAATCAATGTGACTGCAGAGTTGTTGAGAGGATGCTTAGACTTAACAGAGGCAACCCTATGCTGTACAGAGAAGATGACTGATATGGTTCGGCCCCCGAACTGAAACACATGTGGGTGCTAAGTATTATTACAGTTATGATGATGATAACTTTTCTCATTTATATAATACACTGAGGTTTATAAAGCACTTTTCTCACAAAAGCACTTTCCTTTAGGAGATAGGTAGTAGAAAGATTGTCTTTCCCATTTTGCAGATAAGAAAACTGACGTCCTAAGAGGTTAAGTGAGTTATTTGCTCATGGCCTTAAACAAGTAAGTAACAGAGCCAGGACTGGAACGCAGCCCTGCTGACTCAGCTTTTTCTACTCTAATTGAATATCAAAGCTCTACCATTTGTTGAAACTGGATGGTATTAGGTGCAGTAGCTGAAGGGATTTGGCTTACTATGTCAATTCAAAAAGTGGGACTTTTGTATATATGATACACACACACACACACACACACACACACACACACACACACATATATATATGCATGTGTATGCAAATATATACATAGACATATACATATTCATATGTATGTATGCACATATACATACACAGACAATATAGTACATATGTATATATACACATACATATATGTGTATATGTGTGTATTTGGATAATTTACATATATGGTTATGTTCCATAATCCACACACATATGACACATACACATACACATGTGTATGCACACATACATACACATGCATGCTTACACACGTATAAACACCCAGACCACCTATATCCAGTTTTCTGACAGTGAAATTATTTTAATGCACTCAGCTGTAGGACCAATGCTGTTATGGTAAGTTAACTCCAAATTTAATCTGCTTTCTAACAATAAGATAATATGCAGCCTCATTCTTTGACCTGCAGGCTGAAATCCAGCCTGGGAAGCCTGCTATAAATTTACATGGAGGTAAGAGACTTTGCTTCTATCTATCTCCTGTCACAGACATAATAGATGAAAAGTTTTCTCCCCAGTGCTCTTCAAAGGGCAAATTGTTTTGCCCTGCAGAGCCTGAAGGAAGTAGGAAAGACATAAATAAGAGAAGTTTAAAAAACAACCAACAGCCAATCCTTTCCAGAGTAATTTTTTTCCTAAATTGTTGAGTTTTAACTCCAGAAAAATTCAAAATCCAATCATAGGTTTTAGGGGCCCTTATGGCTCCTTAGAGCCTATTTTCCTTCTCCATCCTGTTACAATAAATAATATATGGATTCTATCCTCTCCAGGCTATTATGGGCTTGAGTTGAAATCGTGGGTTCTTTTCATTGTACTCTCCTATCTTGGCCCATTCACCCCAACCCAATTCGACAAATGGAAAGTTTTAGACTTAATTTAAGCCTAGGTATTTAATTGTTTACCACGCTAACAGTTACAGATGAGGAGTAGCATTGGAACAATAAACCATTTCATTGGGATAGAAATAGTCAGAGAATCAAAAAGTAGTATGACCATATGTCCAACCTTCCACTTTCCCCCAAAGTGGTCTGGGAAACTGGCTCCTTGAACAGACTCATGGCCTGGTTAGAAAAACAGTCTAGGTCAGGTCCCTCTACAGCCAGATTCAGGGAGAGGAAACTTCAGTGCAGATGGCCTTGGGCTTGATGTTTCAAAAGTGTTCCTGCCAGTAGCTCCTGCTGTCTGTTGATCACAGCTCTCCTGGCTGTCTGTGGTCTGTAAGGTAGGTCCAGGCTTGGCTTAACTCAGACAATATTCCTTGCTTCCAGCTATAATCATCTCTGCCCTGCTAGCTCAGCTGGTCTCTCCCTCCTCTGGGTCACAAACTACTGAAGAGACTTTCATCATTAAACCTCCATCTTCCTGGTGGTGCTGCTGGTTAGCACTGGACTTCTCTAGCAATTTCACCCTAGGGGATGAACAAGAGTGTGTCCTCAGTCCTTCTCAGGCACTGGTGGCACACACACACACACACACACACACAAACATACAAACTTTTCACGTGTGCCATTCCTATACAGTGAACTTCACTCTCATATCTCTCTTTTTTAGTCTGTTCTCCAGACCTCTCGAATGGGAATGGAACTGAAGGAAGAATTGCATATAGCATGCTCGGAGAGCTATTATACACACTAAGGCAGCCATTCAATTGGGCAGCAGTTGATAGGACACTAAGCCTGGAGACAGGAAGACCTCAGTTCAAATCTGGCCTCAAGTGCTAACTAGTTGTATGACCCTGGGCAAGTCACTTAACCCTGTTTACCTCAGTTTCCTCATCTGTAAAATGAGATGGAGGAGGAAATGGCAAACCACTCCAGTATCTCTGCCAAGAAAACTGCCCATGGAATCACTGAGTCAGACATGACTGAACAACAACAACAAAAGAAACCACAGCATCTGTGCTACGGGGTGGGTGAGCTGGGCCTGCAGGACTGCAACAGCCTTGGAATCATTCTGAGGCTTCATGTAGGCAACAGATAAAAACATGGCCTGGCTCATTGAATTACTTCTGATAGGGCTGGCTGGGCACAGAGAAAGGTAGTAGTTCACATCTGTACACCTTTTGAAGGTTTACAAAGCACTTCCCCCATCCTCCCCAATCCTGTGAAGTAGGTAGAACAAACACTATTACCATTTTTCATATGTGGAATTTGAGCCACAGGAAGAGAGAGCATCTTGTTGATATCACGCAGTAAGTTTCAAAGCTAGGTCTTCTGCCCTGATCTATACCTAGTTCCCAATGTTCTTTTGTTACAGCAAGGAGAGAGGCAGGTAAAATCTTTTCATAATGGCATTTCTAGATGGCTTTCCATGTGTGCCTGGATTGTACAACCTTCAGCTGTGCGTGTGTCTTGGAAAAATCTTTTGTGGTAGGTCATGCTAAGAGCTGTGAGTTGCAAGCTTTCTGAGGTCTTAAGCATAGACAACTCTAAAAGGTTAGGTGGTGTTGACTGTCACAAGGTCAGTGACAGCTACATCCTTGACAATACTCTGCCGTGCTCTCTGTGTTTTAGTTGATTGGGCCCTTTCAGTTAGAGGTCATGGCTATCTGGAATATCCTTCATGAGTCCCCAATCCCACCTCCTTTAGAAAAAGGGGGGGATAGGCTTAAGGGCATTTCTCTAATTCCCTTCCCCCACAAAAGGCCAGGTCAGTGCCCTAGACTTTGTCTTGGGAAATTCTAGACTATGAAATTTCCCCAAGAAATTGACCCCAAAGAAAATGTTATCTGTAACCACTTTGATATTTCAGCATTAACCTTTTGGCGTTACTGCCTTCCTTCCTTTCTCCTTTTTCCCTTCCCCAACCCCACTGATCTTCTCTAGGTGAATTATAGCAGTACAGACCATCAATATTCATGAGGTGCTACATACACTTCTTTACTGTGTAGGGTATCATACATCTTCTGATAACATGTATACAAGGATATCAGCCTTATTAAGCTTTCCTAAGCTTAGATCAGTTAGCAAGAATTTATTAAGCACACATTTTGTGTCACTGTAGTAGGCCCTAAGGATACTAAAGTAAAACATTCCCTATCCTCAAAGAGCATATATTCTATTTGGAAAAAAAGTATACATATACAAAGTAAAAAATTAAACAGTCTCTGCCCTTGCCCCTTGCAAGTTGGATACAACAGGCCTTCTTAATTTTGTTTTCATTTTGAAAAGCAGATCTCTTTATGAAGTGGGATACTAACTAGGTCCTCACGTTCCAAGTGCAATATTCTTTAACTGGCCTGTTAGAGGAAGTAGGAGGAAAATAACTGTTTTCAATATTAAAGTTACATAAAGAATGATCCCTTCACTCTGATTCCTTACGCAAATATAGCATAATGGTTTATAATGCACTTTTATATACAAGGTGTCCCAAAAGTTATGGTGCAGTTTTAAGATTTAACAACCTGTACGTCTTTTTATTTGTTTCTGATAACAGTCCTGTGAGGTAAGGTGACAGGGTCTATGAAATCGATAGGTGACGGGATATAGTATAATAATGAATCCCATGTAGGAAACAGTAGCTCTCATCCTAACTCTCCCATCATTAAGTTGGGTTTCATGGAGCAAG